>NC_046000.1:3310757-3412619 GCF_010909765.2 Amblyraja radiata | reverse complement strand
CTCCCTACCTCTACGGAAAGAAGACGAAGGAGGTTCTGCAACGTGAGTTCAGAGAGCTAGAAAGAAGACTGAAAAGCAGGACTTCTAGGGTGGTTATCTCTGGATTGCTTCCTGTACCTCGTGCTGGAGAGGACAGGAACAAAGAGTCGGAATATCTCAATTTGTGGTCAGGGGCTAGTGCAGTAAGCAAAGATTTAGATTTATAGACATCTGGGATCTCTTCTGGGGTAGGGGTGACCTCTACAAAAGGGACGCGTTACACCTTAACTGGAGGTAGACCTACGTTCTGGCAGGCGGGTTTGATCGGGCGACACGTGCGGGTTTAAACTAAATAGTGGGGTAGTGATTGACAAATTGGGAGTATAAAGATGGAGTTGAAGGGGAAGTGAGTACAGGAAAATATATAAAAGTCTCCCGAAATAATGGGAAGGAATGTTCGTGAAGGGATAAGGGAGTAAGGTCAGGGCTAATTGCGAGCAGTGCGAGAGGGGAGGTGAATACCGAGGTCAAAGTGTTCTATATGAATGCGCGAAGTATAAGAAATAAAGTGGACGAGCTTGAGGCTGTTAGAAATTAGAAAGGATAATGTTGTGGGAATTACAGAGACATGACTGCAAAAGGGCCAGGGCTGGGAACTGAATATTCAAGGCAATACCTCCTATCGAAAAGACGGAGAGGTGGGCAGAGGGGGTGCAGTAGTCCTGACGATGAGGAATGAAATTCAGTGCGTTGCAACGGGTATCATTGAAACAGGAGATGTGGAGTCAGTATCGGTAGAACCGAGAGATTGTAAGGGTAAAAATATCCTAATGGAACTTAGCTACAGGTCCACAAACAATAGTCTGGATATAGGATGCAAGTTGAATCAGGAGTTAAAATTGGCAGGTAATGCTACGGTTGTTATGGAAGATTTCAACATGCAGATACACCGGGAAAATCAGTTTGGTACTGGACCCCAAGAAAGGGAGTTTGTGGAGTGCCTCTGTGACGGATTCTTAGATCAGCTTGTATTGGAGCCTACCAGGTAGAAGACAATTATGGATTTAGTTTTATGTAATGAACCGGATATGATTAAGGAACTTGAGGCTAAGGAGCCATTAGGTGGTAGTGACCATAATATGGTCAAGTTTAATCTACAATTGGAGAGAGAGAAGAGTAGATCTGACGTGTCAGTTTCGCAGTTGAATAAAGGGGATTATGGTGCCACGAGGGAGGAGCTGGCCAAAGTTGCCTGGAAAGATACCATAGCAGGAATGACAGTGGAACAACAATGGCAGGTATTTCAGGGAATAATACAGAAGGTGCAGGATCAGTTCATTCCCAAGAGTAAGAATGATTCCAAGGGGTGTATGGGGCGACCATAGCTGAAAAGGGACGGCAGGGACCGCATACAAATAAAAGAGAATGTGTCGACCAGTCCTCGCGGCCTACCAGCGGGCCTGGAGCGGCGTTTTCCCGAGGGGAGCGCCCAGCACATCGGCTTCGGCGGCGGCACAGCGCTGGAGCGCTATCGCGGAGCGGAGCGGGCGATGCCTTGCCTGGGTCGCCGCGCTGGAGCTCCGGTGAGCTGAAGACCGCCGATAAAAACATCGCGGAATGCGGGTCTGCGGAGCGGGCAGCTGCGGGCGGCGGCGCTGACTTCCACATCTGGGGCCTGGGATCTCTCGATGAGATCGCTAGTGGTGGAGCTCCGACCGTCGCGGCCTTGTCGGCTTCGGAAGCCGCGGTCTCCGGTAAGGAAGCGGCTGAGAGGACTCTCCCGACGCCGGAGCACCATCTCCTGGCGAGAACAGCCTGGAACATCGGGCCTCCGTAGAGGCAACTGTGGAGGCCTCAATTGGCCCGACTATGCGTGAACTGGGGATGGGGCTGGACATTGTGCCTTCCCCCATAATGGTAACCATTGTGGGGGGATGTTTCTATGTTAAAGATCCTTATTGCTCCGTTTCCAAGATGGCTGCCGGAAGGGAGAGTGAACGCTAGCGCGATTAGCTGCCGCTGCCCTCTCTTTGAATTGTGTCTTTGAATTGTGTCTTTGAATTGTGTATTGTTGATGTCTTTACTATTTATTTTTTATTTTGTTGTCGTTATTTTTTGTTTAGTTTCATTCCGCTTACATGTTCTGTATTCTGTTTACTAAATTTTGTAAGGTGTCCTTGGGAGTCTTGAAAGGCGCCCATAAATAACATGTATAATTATTATTATTATTATTATTATTACAACGTAACAAAGATGAGCGGGAAGCAAGGGGATTGGACAATGTTTAAAGAGCAACAGAAGATAACTAAAAAGACAATACTGGGAGAAAAGACGAGGTACGAAGTTAAGCTAGCCAAGAATATAAAGGAGGATAAGTAAAAACGTATTTAGGTATGTGAAGAGGAACAGGTTAGTTAAGACCAAAGTCGGACCCTTGAAGACTGAAAAGGGTGAACAAGGAAATGGCAAATGTGTTGAACAGTTACTTTGTATCCGTCTTCACTAGGGAGGACATAAACAATCTTCCTGATGTACTAGTGGTCAGAGGATCTGCGGTGACGAAGGAACTGAGGAAATCAACCTTAAGCCGGAAATGGTGTTGGGTAGACTAATGGGACTGAAGGTTGATAAATCCCCAGGGCCTATTTGTCTGCATCCCAGGGTACTTAAGGAAGTGGCTCCACAAATCGTGGTCGCGGTGGTGATAATTGTCCCATGTTCTATAGATTCAGAATCAGTTCTAGTGAATTGAGGGGTAGCTAATGTTATCCCACTTTTAAAGAAGGGCGGGAGAGAGAGAACACGGAAATATAGACCAGTTAGGCTGACATCGGTGTTGGGGAAGATGCTGGAGTCAATTATGAAAGATGAAGTGGCAGCACATTTGGATAGCAGTAACAGGATCGGTCCGAGTCAGCATAGTTTTACGACGGGGAAATCATGCTTGGTAATCTTCTGGAATTATTTGAGGATGTAACTAGGAAAATCGACAAGGGATAGACAGTGGATGTAGTGTACCTGGACTTTCAGAAAGCATTTGATAATGTTCCACATAGGAGGGTATTGGACAACATTAGGGCACATGGTATTGGGGGTAGGGTCATCGGGGAGTGATGCTTCGCTGACATTTGAGCTGCATCCTGATTTCGCTTTGTTGGAGGTGATGGCATTCAAGCCCCGCAACGGTTGCCGACCATCCGTCTCATCCGCCAGCTTGGAGCAGAAGTCCCCTTTGGGCTTCTTGATGGCCATACCAAGGTCGTATCTGGACGTCTTGTAGACCTCTATATCTCCAGACTTGAATGCCCGGGGTGTGGTCTTCAAAAGAAGGCGGATCGCATGGCTCATCCAAGGATTCTGGTTAGGGAACACTCGGAAGGTTTTGTTGGGGTGCAGAGCTCCACACATTTATTTATGAAGTCTGTAGCGACTATGGCGTATTCATCCAGGTCCTTTGCCGAGTCACTGGACATTGGCCAGTCTACAAACTACAAGCAGTCTTGGAGTTGTTCCCAAATCCGTATCTCATCTCTGTTCGTCTTGGTAGCGACAACCATTGTGGAGACCCAGTCCGAGGGGTCATTTACGGCAGTAATCTCATCTGGAGACACCATTCTGTTAAGTTCACTTCGAACGCGGTCCCGCGTAGCATGGGGAATCTTATGAGCCGGACGAACAACTGGAATTGCTTCAGGGTCAATTGTGATCATGTATCTGACAGGCAATCTGCCCAGTTTATCGTGAAACAAATCCTTGCATCGTGTTGGAATTTGATAGGTAAAATCATAGCCTGTAATCAGAGGACAAATAGAAGCGGTAAAAGTAATCAAACCCGTGTTGATGCATACGTCGGCACCCAGTAGAGATGATACATTCTCACTTACCACATAAAAATCCAGGATGTGGGCAGGTGAGTTGAGACAGCAACGTATCTCAACTTTGCGATAGGTTGCACTGGAGTTCCAGCAAACGAGACAAGTGATGCTACTGTTGGATATATTGTTTCTGTGTTTTTCAGCTTCTGGAAAACAGCTAAACAGATTACAATGCAACGCGCCCCCGAATCCACCTTGAGATAAAGAACGTTGCCATTAATGAGCAAGGCGACCTTGGGGTCTAGTTGTTTGTGCACTGAATCAGACAACGTATGTATATCAGTCTTTGTACCTTCGCCATCTGCTTGAAGATCCATGGGAACTGGTTGTGAAAACACAGAGGTTACACTTTCATGGACAAGCACATTGACGATTGTCCCGTTTGAAATCTGTTACAGCGTGAACGACAACACTTAATGAAATGGTTTATTTTGTTGCATAATCGACATAGTGTCCCATACGCAGTGCAACGGTCACGAACTGCGGCATATGAACCCCCACAGTTAATGCAATTATTCATCAGTCTTAGCTTGGTAACCGGCTCTAGAGACAAACGAGGAGAAGTTTGATAAGACATGCTAGCAGCAGTAAATTCACGAGCAGCAGAGTGTCCCATAACTTTAATGTGAGCGTCAGTCATTTCAGCTATGCGACAGCGGTTTTCAGCAGCCCCTAAGGTCAGGTCAACATTCCGCAGTAATTCATCGCGTAATTTATCATTCAATAAACCATGGATGAGACAGCAGCGAACAAGACTGTCACATAAATCACTGAAATCGCATCGACCAGCGATATGCTTAAGTGCACTAATTTATAACTGGACAGGTTCGCCCTGTTTTTGACACCCTGAAAAAAAAACAGATGACGTTCAATGTTCAAGTTGGTTGGTAAGTCACATAATTGTCGGAATTTACGTAGGAGGCATTCAAGATCACCGGTAGCCTCTGCAGCAATCTGGTCACCATTCGCGTCAAGTCTAGCCGGTGCATCTTCTGGTACGACTAGCAGCTTCCGTGCCTGCCAAATTAAGATGGATTGACACACGAAGAGCAGGATCAGCCGTAGGGTGTGCAGTATAAATGTAGAATGAAAAATCCCCTTCAAACGCACGCCATCGTTCTGCGAATTCTGCATCAAACACCAAGATCTCTGGTTTTCTGAGAGCAGAAGCCATAGCTGGAAAAGAATACGCAAAATAAAAGCAATAGAAGTAATCGAGGAGTAGGTCTGTGCACTCTGACACAATGTTGTGTTTCGGCTGTTATAAATAACTGGAGCCTTACACAAAGATAAAGGTCCAAAGGCTTTATTAACTACATATGAATATGACTTCATACTTGCACGTCTCTCTAATTCTAAGGGAATCAGGCAAGGAGAGGTTACTGTAAATCTAGTGGGCGTAACAACAAAAGCATGACTCATAACAAGAGTGACACTGATCTACAAACCCACACAGCCCTCTCCCCCCTCCGCTTCCTCCCTCCCCCTTGCCTCCACCCCACACCATCAGCTCCCGCCCACCTCCCCCCCCCCCCCCATCGTAAATCTGGGCCGTTCTTCCCCAGGTGCTGATGATAATGACGCTGCGAGCAGGGTTCAAACCTGCGTGCGGAATTCCCATTGGATTTTAAGTCCAACGTCTTAATCACTCGCCATAGCAGCTCCCTTGATCTCCTTTGCTGCACCAGGATTCCGAAAAAAATCCTCTTGAGGTAAAGGAAATAATTGGAAAATTATACAACATTATTAATCTTTGCAAAAGAATACCGGTCTGGATTTTATTATTCGCCTAAATATCATCGGAATGTGTTCTTTCCGCACAGAGGCAAGCGATCAGCTAGCCGCTGAGCATTATTTAACAGGACACGATGACGTGTTTAGACTAACAATCAGATCAACAGGTCCAGATTTCTCGGGTGGGATGGAGCATCAGGATTGCGGTTGAGTTATCCGCAAACTGTGGATGGTTAGCCAGAAGAGACCGTCATCATCCATAATGATAGAGCTCGCACTTCCTTGCTTTCTTTGCACAGCACTGTGCACCCATCTGGATCGATAGGAGATAGAAACATAGAAACATAGAAACATAGGTGCAGGAGTAGGCCATTCGACCCATCGAGCCTGCACCACCATTCTATAGGGTCATGGCTGATCATCCAACTCAGTATCCTCTACCTGCCTTCTCTCCATAGCCCCTGATCCCTTTAGCCACCATGGTGACATCTAACTCCCTCTTAAATATAGCCAATGAACTGGCCTCAACTACCTTTTGTGGCAGAGAATTCCACAGATTCACCACTCTCTGCGTAAAAAATGTTTTTCACAGCTCGGTCCTAAAAGATGTCCCCCTTATCCTTAAACTGTGACCCCATGTTCTGGACTTCCCCAACATCGGTAATGATTTTCCTGCATTTAGCCAGTCCAACCCCTTAAGAATTTTGTAAGTTTCTATAAGACCCCCCTCAATCTTCTAAATTCTAGCGAGTAGAAGCCGAGTCTATCCAGTCTTTCTTCATATGAAAGTCCTGCCATCCCAGTAATCAGTCTGGTGAACCTTCTCTGTACTCCCTCTATGGCGAGATGAATGATGGATCAGAGTTTGTGCTGATTGCTTGATGTAGCAGAATTTATAATTACTATGGAGACAACAACCTTATGTTAATGCTTGGGAGCGTAGATCGTGAATTGATGATTTAAGTTTTCTGTGGTGTAGCGGGTATCACGATCTCTTTAAACTCGAAAGGTCCCCAGATCAAGCCTGGGCAAAAACTTATATTTTACAGACTTCGCGGTTTGACTGTCGGTGAATACTTCTTGCCGCATGCATTTACAGCTCATTTTGCATGTCCCCACGGGGATTCGGTACGTTATAGAAGAACAGAAACAAATGCTGCCAACACTTAGCAAGTCACTTGCTTCCGTTGCTCGTCCCTCTCTTATTATACATAGTGCTGAGATTCCTGCTTTTTGATCTGTTCCATGGGGTTATGAAGAGGAATAAATAATTAAAACGCCTGATGAGGAAACGTTTATCGCAGAGAACAGTGAAAGAAAGTAAAAGGCAGAGGCGGATGGGTAAGATAAAACATAATTTAAAATACAATTTAGATGGTTATGGGGATAGGAAAGGCTGGGATGGAATTATCGCAGGCGGGAACAAGTGGTATTAGCACGGGTGGACAATTTCTTTTAATCTAACGAGTTGGGTTGCAGAGTGTTTTTTAGCACCGCAAAGCATTTGCACGCTATATCTCTAAACTAGACTAAGTGGGACCCGTCGGGTCCCAGCATCACACGGAAGGGCTGGTCACCCAATGCAATATTCCACCTCTCCACCAATTCTAATATTGCTCGCCAGTGTTTCTGTTGCGCTAGTATGGGTGTTGTGGGCCAAAGGTGCTGGTTTCCAGAGTGCTAGTATAGACATTGTGGGCCGAATGGATTATTGGGCTGGTAGCTCAGTCACTGAGGCCTGGCAGTACAGTCACTCGCCAGGGGACCCAGCAGGTAATGTGAGAGGCTTCAGTAGGGGGCAGGAGGGGGCGCACCTATAGCCAGGCGGAGGGCACCATCTTGAGGTGGGGGATGTCTGTGCAGGGGGTCGGTGAGCGACTTCCTCATGACCTCTGGACTCACTCACTGCCTTGGGATTAACTCATAGCCTGTGGACTGACTGACTGATTCCCACGGCTTGTGGACTGATTGATGCCCGACTTCTGGAGTCACGACTGACTTTTGTAAACTGAAAACTGTAACATCCAAATCGAGGAACAGCTTCTTCCTGACAGCCATCACGCTATAAAACATAACAAAAAGCTCTGAACTACGAAATACTATATTATTTGTGCTAATTGTGACACACACACACACACACACACACACACACACACACACACACACACACACACGCGCGCGCGCGCGCGCACGCACACACACACACGCACGCACGCGCACGCACGCACACACACACACACACACACACACTCACACACACACGCAGACTCATTCACACACACATACACACACTCATTCACACACACACACACACCCACACAGACTCATTCACACACATTTACACACACACAAAGGCTCATTCACACACACACATTCACACACACGGAGACTCATTCACACACACATCCACACATTCACACACACACACATTCACACAGACTCATTCACACACGCATTCACACACAGACTCATTCACACACAGACTCGTTTGCGCGCACACACACACACTCATTCACACACACATTAACACACACAGACTCATTCACACACACACACACACACACACACACACACACACACACACACACACACACACACACACACACACACACAGTATTTTCAGAACCTGCTGAATAAACAGTGTGTACAACAAATCTTTAAGTCCTGATGTGGAGGCTGCTGCTGAGCAGAAACTCATGAATTATTTAACAGCGCCTGCACTTGCCGCCATCTTGACGTCACCCTCTCGCTGCTTGCCACGAAACACAAATGACGCACTCAGCACCAGTTAACCGGAAATTATGCCATCAGCGCCATCTTGCAACCAAGCGAAAATCGCGGAGTATGCGCCAATTTTAAAATTAAACAGTGTTTATTCACTTTATCCATCCGAAAACTGTTGCAAGCAAGCATTTTAAAAATGCCAAACAATTGGTGGAAAAAACACTGAGCAAGCGAGCAAGCCGACAAAATACACATCCGTTCGTTGAAAAGCAATTAAAAAAGTATAACATATAACAATTACAGCACGGAAACAGGCCATCTCGGCCCTACAAGTCCGTGCCGAACAACCTTTTTCCCTCAGTCCCACCTGCCTGCACTCATACCATAACCCTCCATTCCCTTCTCATCCATATGCCTATCCAATTTATTTTTAAATGATACCAACGAACCTGCCTCCACCACTTCCACTGGAAGCTCATTCCACACCGCTACCACTCTCTGAGTAAAGAAGTTCCCCCTCATGTTACCCCTAAACGTCTGTCCCTTAATTATGAAGTCATGTCCTCTTGTTTGAATCCTCCTTATTCACAAAGGGAAAAGCTTGTCCACATCAACTCTGTCTATCCCTCTCACCATGTTAAAGACCTCTATCAATTCCCCTCTTAATCCTCTGCGCTCCAGAGAATAAAGACCTAACTTATTCAACCTTTTTCTGTAACTTAGTTGTTGAAACCCAGACAACATTCTAGTAAATCTCCCCTGTACTCTCTCAATTTTGTTGACATCCTTCCTATAATTGGGCGACCAAAATTGTACACCATACTCCAGATTTGGTCTCACCAATGCCTTGTACAATTTTAACATTACATCCCAGCTTATATACTCAATGCTCTGATTTATAAAGGTTAGCATACCAAGAGCTTTCTTTACCACCCTATCTATATGAGATTCCACCTTCAAGGAACTATGCACGGTTATTCCCAGATCCCTCTGTTCAACTGTATTCTTCAATTTCCTACCATTTACCATGTACGTCCTATTTTGATTTGTCCTGGCAAGGTATAGCACCTCACATCTATCAGCATTAAACTCCATCTGCCATCTTTCAGCCCATTCTTCCAAATGGCCTAAATCACTCTGTAGACTTTGGAAATCCTCTTCATTACCACTGTCTTGGTATCATCTGCATACTTACTAATTCAATTTACCACACCTTCATCCAGATCATTGATGTACATGACAAACAACAAAGGACGCAACACAGTTCCCTGAGGCACCCCACTAGTCACCTGCCTCCAACCCGACAAACAGCCATCCACCATTACCCTCTGGCTTCTCCCATTCAGCCACTGTTGAATCCATCTTGCTACTCTTGAATTTATACCCAACAGTTGAACCTTCTTAACCAACCTTCCATGAGGAACCTTGTCAAAGGCCTTACTAAAGTCCATATAGACAACATCCACTGCATTACCCTCGTCAATTTCCCTAGTAACCTCTTCAAAAAATTCAAGAAGATTAGTCAAACATGACCTTCCAGGCACAAATCCATGTTGACTGTTCCTCATCAGAACCCTGTTTATCCAGATGCTTATATATATTATCTCTAAGTATATTTTCCATTAGTTTGCCCACCACTGAAGTCAAACTAACAGGTCTATAATTGCTAGGTTTATTCTTAGAACCCTTTTTAAACAATGGAACAACATGCACAGTACGCCAATCCTCGGGGACAATTCCCGTTTCTAATGACATTTGAAATATTTCTGTCATAGCCCCGGCTATTTCTACATTAACTTCCCTCAATGTCCTTGGGAATATCCTGTCAGGACCTAGAGACTTATCCACTTTTTTATTTTTCAAAAGTGTCAATATTTATTTTACTTTGAAACTCATAGTATCCATAGCTACTCTACTAGTTTCCCTTACCTCACATAATCCAATATCCTTCTCCTTGGTGAATACCGAAGAAAATAAATTGTTCAATATCTCCCCCCTCTCTTTTGGCTCTGCAGATAGCTGTCCACTCTGTCTCTCCAATAACCATATAACCATATAACAATTACAGCACGGAAACAGGCCATCTCGGCCCTACAAGTTCATGCCGAACAACTTTTTTCCCTTAGTCCCACCTGCCTGCACTCATACCATAACCCTCCATTCCCTTCTCATCCATATGCCTATCCAATTCATTTTTAAATGATACCAACGAACCTGCCGCCACCACTTCCACTGGAAGCTAATTTCACACCGCTACCACTCTCTGAGTAAATAAGTTCCCCTCATGTTACCCCTAAACTTATGTCCCTTCATTCTAAAGTCACGTCCTCTTGTTTGAATCTTCCCTTTTCTCAAAGGGAAAAGCTTGTCCACATCAACTCTGTCTATCCCTCTCCTCATTTTAAAGAACTCTATCAAGTCCCCCCTTAACCTTCTGCGCTCCAGAGAATATAGACCTAACTTATTCAACCTATCCCTGTAACTTAATTGTTGAAACCCAGGCAACATTCTAGTAAATCTCCTCTGTACTCTCTCTATTTTGTTGACATCCTTCCTATAATTGAGCGACCAAAATTGTACACCATACTCCAGATTTGGTCTCACAAATGCCTTGTACAATTTTAACATTACATCCCAGCTTCTATACTCAATGCTCTGATTTATAAAGGCTAGCATACCAAAAGCTTTCTTTACCACCCTATCTATATGAGATTCCACCTTCAAGGAACTATGCACGGTTATTACCAGATCCCTCTGTTCAACTGTTTTCTTCAATTCACTTCCATTTACCATGTACGTCCTATTTTGATTTGTCCTGCCAAGGTGTAGCACCTCACATTTATCAGCATTAAACTCCATCTGCCATCTTTCAGCCCATTTTTCCAAATAGCCTAAATCACTCTGTAGACTTTGGAAATCCTCTTCATTAACCACAACACCCCCTATCTTGGTATCATCTGCATACTTACTTATCCAATTTACCACCCCTTCATCCAGATCATTGATGTACATGACAAACAACAAAGGACCCACCACAGATCCTTGAGGCACCCCACCAGTCACCTGCCTCTAACCTGACAAACAGCCATCCACCAATGTTATCCCTCGTTATCCTTTTGCTATTAATATAGCTGTAGAAACCCTTTGGATTTACTTTCACCTTACTTGCCAAAAGCAACCTAATATCTTCTTTTAGCTTGTCTAATTTCTTTCTTAACCATATAACCATATAACAATTACAGCACGGAAACAGGCCATCTCGGCCCTACAAGTCCGTGCCGAAAAACCTTTTTCCCTTAGTCC
This sequence comes from Amblyraja radiata, assembly GCF_010909765.2. NCBI lineage: Eukaryota > Metazoa > Chordata > Chondrichthyes > Rajiformes > Rajidae > Amblyraja > Amblyraja radiata. The sequence continues at coordinate 3,401,004 of NC_046000.1, read as the reverse complement.
CACCTACCTGCACTCATACCATAACCCTCCATTCCCTTCTCATCCATATGCCTATCCAATTTATTTTTAAATGATACCAACGAACCTGCCTCCACAACTTCCACTGGAAGCTCATTCCACACCGCTACCACTCGCTGAGTAAAGAAGTTCCCCCTCATGTTACCCCTGCACGTATGTCCCTTAATTCTGAAGTCATGTCCTCTTGTTTGAATCTTCCCTATTCTCAAAGGGAAAATCTTGTCCACATCAACTCTGTCTATCCCTCTCATTATTTTAAAGACCTCTATCAAGTCCCCCCTTAACCATCTGCGCTCCAGAGAATAAAGGCCTAACTTATTCAACCTTTATCTGTAACTTAGTTGTTGAAACCCAGGCAACATTCTAGTAAATCTCCTCTGTACTCTCTCTATTTTGTTGAAATCCTTCCTATAATTGGGCGACCAAAATTGTACTCCATACTCCAGATTTGGTCTCACCAATGCCTTGTACAATTTTAACATTACATCCCAGCTTCTATACTCAATGCTCTGATTTATAAAGGCTAGCATACCAAAAGCTTTCTTTACCGCCCTTTCTATATGAGATCCCACCGTCAAGGAACTATACACGGTTACTCCCAGATCCCTCTGTGCAACTGTATTCTTCAATTCCCTACCATTTACCATGTACGTCCTATTTTGATTTGTCCTGCCAAGGTGTAGCACCTCACATTTATCAGCATTAAACTCCATCTGCCATCTTTCAGCCCATTCTTCCAAATGGCCTAAATCACTCTGTAGACTTTGGAAATTATCTTCCTTATCCACAACACCTCCTATCTTGGTATCATCTGCATACTTACCAATCCAATTTACCACACCTTCATCCAGATCATTGATGTACATGACAAACAACAAAGGACCCAACACCGATCCCTGAGGCACCCCACTAGTCACCTGCCTACAACCCGACAAACAACCATCCACCATTACCCTCTGGCTTCTCCCATTCAGCCACTGTTGAATCCATCTTGCTACTCCTGCATTTATACCAAACAGTTGAACCTTCTTAACCAACCGTCCACGAGGAACCTTCTCAAAGGCCTTACTAAAGTCCATATAGACAACATCCACTGCTTTACCCTCGTCAATGTCCCTAGTAACCTCTTCAAACAATTCAAGAAGATTAGTCAAACATGACCTTCCAGGCACAAATCCATGCTGACTGTTCCTAATCAGACCCTGTTGATCCAGATGCTTATATATATTATCTCTAAGTATCTTTTCCATTAATTTGCCCACCACTGAAGTCAAACTAACAGGCCTATAATTGCTAGGTTTACTCTTAGAACCCTTTTTAAACAATGGAACAACATGCGCAGTACGCCAATCCTCGGGGACTATTTCAGTTTCTAATGACATTTGAGATATTTCTGTCATAGCCCCGGCTATTTCTACACTAACTTCCCTCAATGTCCTAGGGAATATCCTGTCAGGACCTGGAGACTTATCCACTTTTATATTTTTCAAAAGTGTCAGTACTTCTTTTACTTTGAAACTCATAGTATCCATAGATACTCTACTAGTTTCCCTTACCTCGCATAATTCAATATCCTTCTCCTTGGTGAATACCGAAGAAAATAAATTGTTCAATATCTCCCCCATCTCTTTTGGTTCTGCAGATAGCTGTCCACTCTGTCTCTCCAATGGACCAATTTTATCCATCGTTATCATTTTGCTATTAATATAGCTGTAGAAACCTTTTGGATTTACTTTCACCTTACTTGCCAAAGCACCCTCATGTCTTCTTTTAGCTTTTCTAATTTCTTTCTTAAGATTCTTTTTACATTCCTTATACTCCTCGAGCACCTCATTTACCTCATGCTGCGCATAATTATTGTAGATCTCCCTCTTTTTCCGAACAAGATGTCCAATTCCCCTTGAAAACCAGGGCTCTTTCCAATGTTTACTGTTTCCTTTCAACCGAACAGGAACCTAAAGATTCTGTACTCTTAAAATGTCCCCTTTAAATGTCCTCCATTTCTCTTCTACATCCTTCCCATAAAACAAAATGTCCCAGTTCACTCATGTTAAATCATTTCGCATCTCATCAAAGTTAGCCTTTCTACAATCAAAAATCTCAACCCTAGGTCCAGTTCTGACCTTCTCCATAATTATATTGAAACTAATAGTATTGTGATCACTGGACCCGAAGTGCTCCCCAACGCATACTTCCGCCACCTGTCCCGTCTCATTTCCTAACAGGAGGTCCAACACTGCCCTCCTCTAGTAGGTACCTCTATGTATTGCTGCAAAAAACTATCCTGCACACATTTTACAAACTCCAAACCATCCAGCCCATTTACCGAATGTGTTTCCCAGTCTATGTGTGGAAAGTTGAAATCTCCCACAATCACTACTTTGTGCTTACTACTAATATCTGCTATCTCCTTCCATATTTGCACTTCCAATTCTCGATCCCCATTTGGCGGTCTATAATACACCCCTATAAGTGTTGCTACCTCTTTCCCACTTATCAGTCCCACCCAAATAGCCTCCCTAGACGAGACCTCCAATCTATCTTGCCAAAGCACTGCTGTAATATCCTCCCTAACTAGTAATGCAACACCTCCACCTCTTGCCCCTCCAATTATATCACAACTGAAGCAACGAAATCCTGGAATATTTAGTTTCCAATCACAGCCCTTCTGCAACCATGTTTCACTGATTGCCACAACATCATACTTCCAGGTGTCTACCAGACTCTAAGCTCATCCACCTTTCTTACAATGCCCCTATCATTAAAATATGCACATTTAAGAAACCCCCCGCCTCTTATTCTCTGTTTATTTCCTTTTTTTTCTTTCTCCTCTTGTGCCCGAGTGCTTCCATTTTCTGCTTCCTGCCTCCCATTCTGTCTACTAGCTTTCTCTCTTTGAGTCCCTCGCCCCAACCGTTCTAGTTTAAAGTCTCCCCAGCAGAATTTGCAAATTTCGCCGCCAGGATATTGGTCTCCCTCGGGTTCAAGTGCAGCCCATCCTTTCTGTACAGGCCCCACCTTCCCCAAAAGAAGTCCCAATGATCCAGAAACTTGAATCCCTGCCTTCTGCACGAGTCTTTCAGCCACGCATTTATCCTCCACCTCGCTCCATTCCTTTTCTCACTTTCGCGTGGCACAGGCAGTAATCATGAGATTGTTACATTTTTGGACCTTTTCCTTAACTCTCCTCCCAACTCCCTAAATCCTCCCTTCAGGACCTCTTTCCTTTTTTTTACCTATGTCATTGGTACCTATATGTACCACGACCTCAGCCTCCTCTCTCTTTGATTTCAGGATATCTTGGATGCGTTGAGACACGTCCGAGACCTTGGCACCACGGAGGCAGACCACCATCCTGGTCTCCCGACTGCGTCCACAGAATCGCCTATACGACCCCCTAACAATAGAGTCCCAAATTACTATTGGCCTCTTCTTTTTGTCCCTACCTTTCGGAGCAACAGGGCCGGTCTCTGTGCTGGAGGCCCGTCCGCTGTCGCTACCGCCAGGTAGGCCGTCACCCCTATCCGTACTCAAACATGAGTACTTATTTGCAAGGTGTACCGACATTGGAGTACTCACTCGTCCCTGCCTCTGCCCCTTGCCCTTCCTTAGCGTGACCCACGTGTCTCTCTCCCGTGGTTTTGTGGTGACCACCTCCCTATAACTCCCCTCTATGACCTCCTCACTCTCCCTGTGCAGACAGAGGTCATCGAGCTGCTGATCCAGGATCCTAATACGGTCCCTTAGGAGCCCCATCTCGCTGCACCTGGTGCAGATGTGGACGGCTGGAGGGCCATCCGACACCATGACCTCCCACATCTGACATCCCGAACAGTACACTGCTCTGGCTGTCATTCTCCCGCCTTACCCTGGATCCGATACAAGTATAATACAATAGAAACTGCTGGGAGAAATCAGCAGGTATCTGACTCACAACAGCTGCTCCCTCTTGACCTTTAAACTGCACCTTTATTATATAAACAAAAAGCACTGTACCCTTAACTCACTGTACCTTGTACTTTTACTAAAGCACTGTACCCTTGGCTCACTGTACCTTTACTAAAGCACTAAAGATTATTTTTAAATTCCTAATACTCCTCAAGCACCTCATTAACTTCATGCTGCCTATAATTATTTTAGATCTCCCTCTTTTTCCGAACAAGATGTCCAATTTCTCTTGAAAACCAGGCCTCTTTCCAATTTTTACTGTTTCCTTTCAACCGAACAGGAACATAAAGATTCTGTACTCTTAAAATTTCCCCTTTAAATGTCCTCCATTTCTCTTCTACATCCTTCCCATAAAACAAAATGTCCCAGTTCACTCCTTTTAAATCATTTTGCATCTCATCAATTTTAGCCTTTCTACAATCAAAAATCTCAACCGTAGGTCCAGTTCTGACCCTCTCCATAATTATATTGAAACTAATGGTATTGTGATCACTGGACCCGAAGTGCTCCCCAACGCATACCTCCGCCACCTGTCCCGTCTCATTTCCTAACAGGAGGTCCAACACTGCCCCTCCTCTAGTAGGTACCTCTATGTATTGCTGCAAAAACTATCCTGCACACATTTTACAAACTCCAAACCATCCAGCCCATTTACCGAATGTGTTTCCCAGTCTATGTGTGGAAAGTTGAAATCTCCCACAATCACCACTTTGTGCTTACTACTAATATCTGCTATCTCCTTACATATTTGCTCTTCCAATTCTCGATCCCCATTTGGCGGTCTATAATACACCCCTATAAGTGTTGCTACCCCTTTCCCACTTCTCAGTTCCACCCAAATAGCCTCCCTAGATGAGCCCTCCAATCTATCCTGCCAAAGCACTGCTGTAATATCCTCCCTGACTAGTAATGCAAAACCTCCACCTCTTGCCCCTCCAATTCTATCACACCTGAAGCAACGAAATCCTGGAATATTTAGTTTCCAATCACAGCCCTTCGGCAACCATGTTTCACTGATCGCCACAACATCATACTTCCAGGTGTCTATCCAGACTCTAAGCTCATCCACCTTTCTTACAATGCTCCTACCATTAAAATATGCACATTTATGAAAACCCCCGCCTCTTATTCTCTGTTTATTTCCTTTTTTTTTCTCCTCTTGTGTCCGAGTGCTTCCCTTTTCTGCTTCCTGCCTCCCATTCTGTCTACTAGATGCCAAGCAATGGGGGGGGGGGGGGGGGGGGGACGGAGCAAGCAAGCAGGTCGCCAAAAAACATATCCGTTCGCTGAAAAGCAATTTTTAAAATGCCAAGCTATAGGGGGGGAAAAAACTGAGCAACAAAACAAGCCGACAAAAACGCATCAGTTCGCTGAAAACCACATCGAGGGGACTCAACGTGGAGTAGACGTGTTTCGCAGCTCAGAGAGCCGTGACCATCTCGCTTCCTGGGTGAGGCACGGCAGTTCCGTGTTTTATAGTCCCTCCCTCCTGGAAAAAATACACATCCGTTCGTTGAAAAGCAATTTTAAAAATGCCAAGCAATTGGGAAAAAACACTGAGCAAGCAAGCAGGTCGCCAAAAAACATATCCGTTCGCTGAAAAGCAATTTAAAAAATGTCAAGCTATAGGGGGGAAAAAACTGAGCAAGCAAAAATGCCGACAAAATACACATCCGTTCGCTAAAAAGCAATTAAAAAAATGCCCAGCAAATGGGTAAAAAAAACACTGACCAAGCAAGCAAGCCGACAATAAACACAACTGTTCAATGAAAAGCAATTTTAAAAATTGCCAAGCAATTGGGGAAAAAACAATGAGCAAGCAAGCAAGCCGACAAAAAATACATACGTTCGCTGAAAAGTAATTAAAAAAATGCCAAGCATTTGGGAAAAAAACACTGAGCAAGCAAGCAAGCCGACAAAAATCACATCCCTTCGCTGAAAAGCAATTTAAAAATTGCCAAGCAATTGGGGGAAATAAAACACTGAACAAGCAACCAAGCCCAAAAACACAGTGAGCAAGCAACCAAGCCGAAAAACACATTGAGCAAGCAACCAAGCCGACAAAGCACACTGAGCAAGCGAGCAAGCCGACAAAACACACTGAGCAAGTAAACAAGCCGACAAAACGCACTAAGCAAGCAACCAAGAGGACAAAATACACTGAGAAAGCAACCAAGCCGACAAAACACACTGGGCTAGCAACCAAGCCGACAAAAAAACATCCGTTCGCTGATAAGCAAGCCACCAAGCCGACGAATCACAGTGAGCATGTAACCAAGCCGACAAAACACACTGAGCAAGCGAGCAAGCCGACAAAACACACTGAGCAACCGAGCAAGCCGACAAAACACACTGAGCAACCAAACAAGCCGACAAAACACACTGAGCAACCAAACAAGCCGACAAAACACACTAAGCAAGCATCCAAGAGGACAAAGTACACTGAGCAAGCAACCAAGCCGACAAAACACACATCCGTTCGCTGAAAAGCAATTTAAAAAATGCCAAGTAATTGTGGAAAAAACACTGAGCAAGCAAGCAAGCCGACAAAACACACAGAGCAAGCAACCAAGCCGACAAAACACACTGAGCAAGCAACCAAGGGAACAAAGCACACTGAGCATCAACCCAGCCGCCGACAACACACAATGAGGAAGCAACCAAACCGACAAAACACACTCAGCAAGCAAGCAAGCAAGCAAACCGACAAAACACACTGAGCAAGCAACCAAGCCGACAAAACACACTCAGCAAGCAAGCCGAAAAAGCACATTCAGCAAGCAAGCCGACAAAGCACACTGAGCAAGCAAACAAGCTGACAAAACACACTAAGCAAGCGAGCAAGTCGACAAACTACACATCAGTTCGCCGAAACGCAATTTAAAAAATGCCAAGCAATTGGGTAAAAAAAAACACTGCCCAAGCAAGCCGACAAAAACACACCCGTTCGCTGAAAAGCAATTTAAAAAATGCCAAGAAATTGCGTGAAATAAAACACTGAGCAAGCAACCAAGCCGACAAAACTCAGTGAGCAAGTAACGAAGCCGACAAAACTCACTGAGCAAGAGAGCAAGCCGACAAAACACACTGAGCAAGCAACCAAGCCGCCAAAATACATTAAGCAAGCGAGCAAGCAACCAAGAGGATAAACTACACTGAGCAAGCAACCAAGCCGACAAAACACACTGAGCAAGCAACCAAGCCGCCAAAATACATTAAGCAAGCGAGCAATCAACCAAGAGGAGAAACTACACTGAGCAAGCAACCAAGCCGACAAAACACACTGAGCAAGTGAGCAAGCCGACACAACACACTGAGCAAGCGAGCAAGCAACCAAGAGAAACTACACTGAGCAAGCAACGAAGCCGACAAAACACACTGAGCAAGCAACCAAGCCGACAAAACACACTCAGCAAGCAAGCCGAAAAAGCACATTCAGCAAGCAAGCCGACAAAACACACTGAGCAAGCAAACAAGCTGACAAAACACACTGAGCAAGAGAGCAAGCCGACAAAACACAAAGAGCAAGCGAGCAAGCCGACAACACACACTGAGCAAGCGAGCAAGCCGACAAAATACAATGAGCAAGCAACCAAGCCGACAAAGCACACTGAGCAAGCGAGCAAGCCGACAAAACACACTGAGCAAGCAACCAAGCCGACAAAACACACTGAGCAAGCAACCAAGCTACACATCAGTTCGCCGAAACGCAATTTAAAAAATGCCAAGCAATTGGGTAAAAAAAAACACTGCCCAAGCAAGCCGACAAAAACACACCCGTTCGCTGAAAAGCAATTTAAAAAATGCCAAGAAATTGGGAAATAAAACACTGAGCAAGCAGCTCGACAAAAAACACATCCGTTCGCTGAAAAGCAATTAAAAAAATGCCAAGCAATTGCGTGAAATAAAACACTGAGCAAGCAACCAAGCCGACAAAACTCAGTGAGCAAGTAACCAAGCCGACAAAACTCACTGAGCAAGAGAGCAAGCCGACAAAACACACTGAGCTAGCAACCAAGCCGCCAAAATACATTGAGCAAGCGAAAAAGCAACCAAGAAGACAAAACACAGTGAGCAAGTAACCTAACCGACAAAACTCACTGAGCAAGCGAACAAGCCGACAAAACACACTGAGCAAGCAACCAAGCCGCCAAAATACATTAAGCAAGCGAGCAAGCAACCAAGAAGATAAACTACACTGAGCAAGCAACCAAGCCGACAAAACACACTGAGCAAGCAACCAAGCCGCCAAAATACATTAAGCAAGCGAGCAATCAACCAAGAGGAGAAACTACACTGAGCAAGCAACCAAGCCGACAAAACACACTGAGCAAGTGATCAAGCCGACACAACACACTGAGCAAGCGAGCAAGCAACCAAGAGGAGAAACTACACTGAGCAAGCAACCAAGCCGACAAAACACACCGAGCAAGTGAGCAAGCCGACAAAACACACTGAGCAAGCGAGCAAGCCGACAAAACACAAAGAGCAAGCGAGCAAGCCGACAACACACACTGAGCAAGCGAGCAAGCCGACAAAATACAATGAGCAAGCAACCAAGCCGACAAAGCACACTGAGCAAGCGAGCAAGCCGACAAAACACACTGAGCAAGCAAACAAGCCGACAAAACCCACTAAGCAAACAACCAAGAGGACAAAATACACTGAGAAAACAACCAAGCCGACAAAACACACTGAGCAAGCAACCAAGCCGCCAAAATACATTAAGCAAGCGAGCAAGCAACCAAGAGGAGAAACTACACTGAGCAAGCAACCAAGCTGACAAAACACACTGAGCAAGCAACCAAGCCGCCAAAATACAATAAGCAAGCGAGCAAGCAACCAAGAGGATAAACTACACTGAGCAAGCAACCAAGCCGACAAAACACACTGAGCAAGTGAGCAAGCCGACAAAACACACTGAGCAAGCGAGCAAGCCGACAAAACACACAGAGCAAACGAGCAAGCCGATAAAACACGCTGAGCAAGCGAGCAATCCGACAAAATACAATGAGCAAGCAACCAAGCCGAAAAAGCACACTGAGCAAGCGAGCAAGCCGACAAAACACACTGAGCAAGCAAACAAGCCGACAAAACTCACTAAGCAAGCAATCAAGAGGACAAAATACTCTAAGAAAACAACCAAGCCGACAAAACACACTGAGCAAGCAACCAAGCCGACAAAAACACATTCGTTGGCTGAAAAGCAAGCCACCAATCCAACGAATCACAGTGAGCAAGCAACCAAGCCGACAAAACACACTGAGCAAGCGAGCAAGCCGACAAAACACACTGAGCAAGCAACCAAGCCGACAAAACACACTAAGCTAGCAACCAAGAGGACAAAATACACTGAGCAAGCAACCAAGCCGACAAAACACACTTGTCAAGCAACCAAGCCGACAAAAAACACATCCGTTCGCTGAAAAGCAATTTTAAAATGCCAAGCAATGGGGGGGGCGAAACATTGAGCAAGCAATCAAGCCGACAAAAAAACACATCCGTTCGCTGAAAAGCAATTTAAAAAATGCCAAGTAAATGGGGATAAAACACTGAGCAAGCATCCAAGAGGACAAAATACGCTGAGAAAGCAACCAAGCCGACAAAACACACTGGGCTAGCAACCAAGCCGACAAAAAAACATCCGTTCGCTGAAAAGCAAGCCACCAAGCCGACGAATCGCAGTGAGCATGTAACCAAGCGACAAAACACACTGAGCAAGCGAGCAAGCCGACAAAACACACTGAGCAACCAAACAAGCCGACAAAACACACTAAGCAAGCATCCAAGAGGACAAAGTACACTGAGCAAGCAACCAAGCCGACAAAACACACATCCGTTCGCTGAAAAGCAATTTAAAAAATGCCAAGTAATTGTGGAAAAAACACTGAGCAAGCAAGCAAGCCGACAAAACACACTGAACAAGCAACCAAGCCGACAAAACACACTGAGCAAGCAACCAAGGGAACAAAGCACACTGAGCATCAACCCAGCCGACAACACACAATGAGCAAGCAACCAAACCGACAAAACACACTCAGCAAGCAAGCAAGCAAACCGACAAAACACACTGAGCAAGCAACCAAGCCGGCAAAACACACTCAGCAAGCAAGCCGAAAAAGCACATTCAGCAAGCAAGCCGACAAAGCACACTGAGCAAGCAACCAAGCCGACAAAACACTCTGAGCAAGAGAGCAAGCCGACAAAACACACTAATAAAGCGAACAAGTCGACAAACTACACATCAGTTCGCCGAAACGCAATTTAAAAAATGCCAAGCAATTGGGTAAAAAAAACACTGCCCAAGCAAGCCGACAAAAACACACCCGTTCGCTGAAAACTATTTTAAAAAATGCCAAGAAATTGGGAAATAAAACACTGAGCAAGCAGCTCGACAAAAAACACATCCGTTCGCTGAAAAGCAATTAAAAAAATGCCAAGCAATTGGGTGAAATAAAACACTGAGCAAGCAACCAAGCCGACAAAACTCAGTGAGCAAGTAACCAAGCCGACAAAACTCACTGAGCAAGCGAGCAAGCCGACAATACACACTGAGCAAGCAACCAAGCCGCCAAAATACATTGAGCAAGCGAAAAAGCAACCAAGAAGACAAAACACAGTGAGCAAGTAACCAAACCGACAAAACTCACTGAGCAAGCGAACAAGCCGACAAAACACACTGAGCAAGCGAACAAGCCGACAAAACACACTGAGCAAGCGAACAAGCCGACAAAACACACTGAGCAAGCAACCAAGCCGCCAAAATACATTAAGCAAGCGAGCAAGCAACCAATAGGATAAACTACACTGAGCAAGCAACCAAGCCGACAAAACACACTGAGCAAGTGAGCAAGCCGACAAAACACACTGAGCAAGCGAGCAAGCCGACAAAACACACAGAGCAAACGAGCAAGCCGATAAAACACGCTGAGCAAGCGAGCAATCCGACAAAATACAATGAGCAAGCAACCAAGCCGAAAAAGCACACTGAGCAAGCGAGCAAGCCGACAAAACACACTGAGCAAGCAAACAAGCCGACAAAACTCACTAAGCAAGCAATCAAGAGGACAAAATACTCTAAGAAAACAACCAAGCCGACAAAACACACTGAGCAAGCAACCAAGCCGACAAAAACACATTCGTTGGCTGAAAAGCAAGCCACCAATCCAACGAATCACAGTGAGCAAGTAATCAAGCCGACAAAACACACTGAGCAAGCGAGCAAGCCGACAAAACACACTGAGCAAGCAACCAAGCCGACAAAACACACTAAGCTAGCAGCCAAGAGGACAAAATACACTGAGCAAGCAACCAAGCCGACAAAACACAATTGTCAAGCAACCAAGCCGACAAAAAACACATCCGTTCGCTGAAAAGCTATTTTAAAATGCCAAGCAATGGGGGGGGCGAAACATTGAGCAAGCAATCAAGCCGACAAAAAAACACATCCGTTCGCTGAAAAGCAATTTAAAAAATGCCAAGTAAATGGGGATAAAACACTGAGCAACCATCCAAGAGGACAAAATACACTGAGAAAGCAACCAAGCCGACAAAACACACTGGGCTAGCAACCAAGCCGACAAAAAAACATCCGTTCGCTGAAAAGCAAGCCACCAAGCCGACGAATCGCAGTGAGCATGTAACCAAGCGACAAAACACACTGAGCAAGCGAGCAAGCCGACAAAACACACTGAGCAACCAAACAAGCCGACAAAACACACTAAGCAAGCATCCAAGAGGACAAAGTACACTGAGCAAGCAACCAAGCCGACAAAACACACATCCGTTCGCTGAAAAGCAATTTAAAAAATGCCAAGTAATTTTGGAAAAAACACTGAGCAAGCAAGCAAGCCGACAAAACACACTGAACAAGCAACCAAGCCGACAAAACACACTGAGCAAGCAACCAAGGGAACAAAGCACACTGAGCATCAACCCACCCGACAACACACAATGAGCAAGCAACCAAACCGACAAAACACACTCAGCAAGCAAGCAAGCAAACCGACAAAACACACTGAGCAAGCAACCAAGCCGGCAAAACACACTCAGCAAGCAAGCCGAAAAAGCACATTCAGCAAGCAAGCCGACAAAGCACACTGAGCAAGCAACCAAGCCGACAAAACACTCTGAGCAAGAGAGCAAGCCGACAAAACACACTAATAAAGCGAACAAGTCGACAAACTACACATCAGTTCGCCGAAACGCAATTTAAAAAATGCCAAGCAATTGGGTAAAAAAAACACTGCCCAAGCAAGCCGACAAAAACACACCCGTTCGCTGAAAACTATTTTAAAAAATGCCAAGAAATTGGGAAATAAAACACTGAGCAAGCAGCTCGACAAAAAACACATCCGTTCGCTGAAAAGCAATTAAAAAAATGCCAAGCAATTGGGTGAAATAAAACACTGAGCAAGCAACCAAGCCGACAAAACTCAGTGAGCAAGTAACCAAGCCGACAAAACTCACTGAGCAAGCGAGCAAGCCGACAATACACACTGAGCAAGCAACCAAGCCGCCAAAATACATTGAGCAAGCGAAAAAGCAACCAAGAAGACAAAACACAGTGAGCAAGTAACCAAACCGACAAAACTCACTGAGCAAGCGAACAAGCCGACAAAACACACTGAGCAAGCGAACAAGCCGACAAAACACACTGAGCAAGCGAACAAGCCGACAAAACACACTGAGCAAGCAACCAAGCCGCCAAAATACATTAAGCAAGCGAGCAAGCAACCAATAGGATAAACTACACTGAGCAAGCAACCAAGCCGACAAAACACACTGAGCAAGTGAGCAAGCCGACAAAACACACTGAGCAAGCGAGCAAGCCGACAAAACACACTGAGCAAGTGAGCAAGCCGACAAAACACATTGGGCAAGCGAGCAAGCCGACAAAATACATTGAGTAAAGCAACCAAGCCGACAAAGCACATTGAGCAAGCGAGCAAGCCGACAAAACACACTGAGCAAGCAAACAAGCCGACAAAACACACTAAGCAAGCAACCAAGAGGACAAAATACTCTGAGAAAACAACCAAGCCGACAAAACACACTGAGCAAGCAACCAAGCCGCCAAAATACATTAAGCAAGCGAGCAAGCAACCAAGAGGAGAAACTACACTGAGCAAGCAACCAAGCCGACAAAACAAACTGAGCAAGCAACCAAGCCGCCAAAATACATTAACCAAGCGAGCAAGCAACCAAGAGGAGAAACTACACTGAGCAAGCAACCAAGCCGACAAAACACACTGAGCAAGCGAGCAAGCCGACAAAACACACTGAGCAAGCGAGCAAGCCGACAAAATACAATGAGCAAGCAACCAAGCCGACAAAGCACACCGAGCAAGAGAGGAAGCCGACAAAACACACTGAGCAAGCGAGCAAGCCGACAAAACACACTAAGCAGGCAACCAAGAGGACAACATACTCTGAGAAAACAACCAAGCCGACAAAACACACTGAGCAAGCAACCAAGCCGACAAAATGACATCCGCTGGCTGAAAAGCAAGCCACCAATCCAACGAATCACAGTGAGCAAGTAACCAAGCCGACAAAACACACTGAGCAAGCGAGCAAACCGACAAAACACACTGAGCAAGTAAACAAGCCGACAAAACACACTGAGCAAGTAAACAAGCCGACAAAACACACTGAGCAAGTGAGCAAGCAGATAAAACACACTGAGCAAGCGAGCAAGCAACCAAGAGGATAAACTACACTGAGCAAGCAACCAAGCCGACAAAACACACTGAGCAAGCGAGCAAGCCGACAAAACACACTGAGCAAGCGAGCAAGCCGACAAAACCCACTGAGCAAGCGAGCAAGCCGACAAAACACACTGGGCTAGCAACCAAGCCGACAAAAAAACATCCGTTCGCTGAAAAGCAAGCCACCAAGCCGACGAATCACAGTGAGCATGTAACCAAGCCGACAAAACATACTGAGCAAGCGAGCAAGCCGACAAAACACACTGAGCAACCGAGCAAGCCGACAAAACACACTGAGCAACCAAACAAGCCGACAAACCACACTGAGCAACCAAACAAGCCGACAAAACACACTAAGCAAGCATCCAAGAGGACAATGAATACTGAGCAAGCAACCAAGCCGACAAAACACACATCCGTTCGCTGAATAGCAATTTAAAAATGCCAAGTAATTGTGGAAAAAACACTGAGCAAGCAAGCAAGCCGACAAAACACACTAAGCAAGCAAACAAGCCGACAAAACACACTGAGCAAGCAACCAATGGAACAAAGCACACTGAGCATCAACCCAGCCGACAACACACAATGAGGAAGCAACCAAACCGACAAAACACACTCAGCAAGCAAGCAAGCAAGCAAACCGACAAAACACACTGAGCAAACAACCAAGCCGACAAAACACACTCAGCAAGCGAGCCGAAAAAGCACATTCAGCAAGCAAGCCGACAAAGCACACTGAGCAAGCAAACAAGCCGACAAAACACACTGAGCAACCAAACAAGCCGACAAAACACACTAAGCAAGCATCCAACAGGACAAAGTATACTGAGCAAGCAACCAAGCCGACAAAACACACATCCGTTCGCTGAAAAGCAATTTAAAAAATGCCAAGTAATTGTGGAAAAAACACTGAGCAAGCAAGCAAGCCGACAAAACACACTGAGCAAGCAGACAAGCCGACAAAACACACTGAGCAAGCAACCAAGGGAACAAAGCACACTGAGCATCAACCCAGCCGACAACACACAATGAGGAAGCAACCAAACCGACAAAACACACTCAGCAAGCAAGCAAGCAAGCAAACCGACAAAACACACTGAGCAAACAACCAAGCCGACAAAACACACTCAGCAAGCAAGCCGAAAAAGCACATTCAGCAAGCAAGCCGACAAAGCACACTGAGCAAGCAAACTAGCCGACAAAACACACTGAGCAAGAGAGCAAGCCGACAAAACACACTGAGCAAACAACCAAGCCGACAAAACACACTCAGCAAGCAAGCCGAAAAAGCACATTCAGCAAGCAAGCCGACAAAGCACACTGAGCAAGCAAACTAGCCGACAAAACACACTGAGCAAGAGAGCAAGCCGACAAAACACACTAAGCAAGCGAGCAAGTCGACAAACTACACATCAGTTCGCCGAAACGCAATTTTAAAAATGCCAAGCAATTGGGTAAAAAAAAACACTGCCCAAGCAAGCCGACAAAAACACACACGTTCGCTGAAAAGCAATTTTAAAAAAGCCAAGAAATTGGGAAATAAAACACTGAGCAAGCAGCTCGACAAAAAACACATCCGTTCGCTGAAAAGCAATTAAAAAAATGCCAAGCAATTGCGTGAAATAAAACACGGAGCAAGCAACCAAGCCGACAAAACTCAGTGAGCAAGTAACCAAGCCGACCAAACTCACTGAGCAAGCGAGCAAGCCGACAAAACACACTGAGCTAGCAACCAAGCCGCCAAAATACATTGAGCAAGCGAAAAAGCAACCAAGAAGACAAAACACAGTGAGCAAGTACCCTAACCGACAAAACTCACTGAGCAAGCGAACAAGCCGACAAAACACACTGAGCAAGCAACCAAGCCGCCAAAATACATTAAGCAAGCGAGCAAGCAACCAAGAGGATAAACTACACTAAGCAAGCAACCAAGCCGACAAAACACACTGAGCATGTGAGCAAGCCGACAAAACACACTGAGCAAGCGAGCAAGCCGACAAAACACACTGAGCAAGCGAGCAAGCCGACAAAACACACTGGGCCAGCGAGCAAGCCGACAAAATACATGGAGCAAGCGAGCAAGCCGACAAAATACAATGAGCAAGCAACCAAGCCGACAAAGCACACCGAGCAAGCGAGCAAGCCGACAAAACACACTGAGCAAGCGACCAAGCCGACAAAATACAATGAGCAAGCAACCAAGCCGACAAAGCACACCGAGCAAGCGAGCAAGCCGACCAAACACACTGAGCAAGCGACCAAGCAGACAAAAACACATCCGTTGGCTGAAAAGCAAGCCACCAATCCAACGAATCACAGTGAGCAAGTAACCAAGCCGACAAAACACACTGAGCAAGCGAGCAAGCCGACAAAACACACTGAGCAAGTAAACAAGCCGACAAAACACACTGAGCAAGTAAACAAGCTGACAAAATACATTAAGCAAGCGAGCAAGCAACCAAGAGGAGAAACTACACTGAGCAAGCAACCAAGCCGACAAAACACACTGAGCAAGTGAGCAAGCCGACAAAACACACTGAGCAAGCGAGCAAGCCGACAAAACACACTGAGCAAGCGAGCAAGCCGACAAAACACACTGAGCAAGCGAGCAAGCCGACAAAATACAATGAGCAAGCAACCAAGCCGACAAAGCACACCGAGCAAGCGAGCAAGCCGACAAAACACACTGAGCAAGCGACCAAGCCGACAAAAACACATCCGTTGGCTGAAAAGCAAGCCACCAATCCAACGAATCACAGTGAGCAAGGAACCAAGCCGACAAAACACACTGAGCAAGCGAGCAAGCCGACAAAACACACTGAGCAAGTAAACAAGCCGACAAAACACACTGAGCAAGTAAACAAGCTGACAAAACACACTGAGCAAGTGAGCAAGCCGACAAAACACACTGAGCAAGCGAGCAAGCCGACAAAACACACTGAGCAAGCGAGCAAGCCGACAAAACACACTGGGCTAGCAACCAAGCCGACAAAAAAACATCCGTTCGCTGAAAAGCAAGCCACCAAGCCGACGAATCACAGTGAGCATGTAACCAAAACACACTGAGCACGCAACCAAGCCGACAAAACACACATCCGTTCGCTGAAAAGCAATTTAAAAACAGCCAAGTAATTGTGGAAAAAACACTGAGCAAGCAAGCAAGCCGACAAAACACACTGAGCAAGCAACCATGCCGACAAAACACACTGAGCAAGCAACCAAGGGAACAAAGCACACTGAGCATCAACCCAGCCGACAACACACAATGAGGAAGCAACCAAACCGACAAAACACACTCAGCAAGCAAGCAAACCGACAAAACACACTGAGCAAGCAACCAAGCCGACAAAACACACTGAGCAAGCGAGCAAGCCGACAAAACACACTGAGCAAGCGAGCAAGCCGACAAAACACACTGAGCAAGCAAGCAAGCCGACAAAATACAATGAGCAAGCAACCAAGCCGACCAAGCACATTGAGCAAGCGAGCAAGCCGACAAAACACACTGAGCAAGCAAACAAGCCGACAAAACACACTGAGCAAGCAACCAAGCCGCCAAAATACATTAAGCAAGCGAGCAAGCAACCAAGAGGAGAAACTACACTGAGCAAGCAACCAAGCCGACAAAACACACTGATCAAGTGAGCAAGCCGACAAAACACACTCAGCAAGCGCGCAAGCCGACAGAACACACTGAGCAAGCGAGCAAGCCGACAAAACACACTGAGCAAGCGAGCAGGCCGACAAAACACACTGAGCAAGCAACCAAGCCGACAAAAACACATCCGTTGGCTTAAAAGCAAGCCACCAATCCAACGAATCACAGTGAGCAAGTAACCAAGCCGACAAAACACACTGAGCAAGCGAGCAAGCCGACAAAACACACTGAGCAAGTAAACAAGCCGACAAAATACACTGAGCAAGTAAACAAGCCGACAAAACACACTAAGTTAGCAACCAAGAGGACAAAATACACTGAGCAAGCAACCAAGCCGACAAAACACACTTGTCAAGCAACCAACCAAGCCGACAAAACACACTTGTCAAGCAACCAAGCCGACAAAAAACACATCCGTTCGCTGAAAAGCAATTTAAAAATGCCAAGCAATGGGGGGGGAAAAACACTGAGCAAGCAATCAAGCCGACAAAAAACACATCCGTTCGCTGAAAAGCAATTTAAAAAATGCCAAGTAATTGGGGAAAAAACACTGAGCAAGCAAGCAACCCGACAAAACACAATGAGCAAGTAATCAAGCCGACATAACTCACTGAGCAAGCGAGCAAGCCGTCAAACCACACTGAGCAAGCAACCAAGCCGCCAAAATACATGGAACAAGCGAGCAAGCAACCAAGAGGACAAAACACAGTGAGCAAGTAACCAAGCCGTAAAAACACACTGACCAAGCGAACAAGCCGCCAAAACACACTGAGCAAGAAACCAAGCCGCCAAAATACATTGAGCAAGCGAGCAAGCAACCATGCGGACAAAATACACTGAGCAACCAACCAAGCTGACAAAACACACTGAGCAAGTGAGCAAGCCGGCAAAACACACTGAGCAAGCGAGCAAGCCGACAAAACACACTGAGCAAGCAACCAAGCCGCCAAAATACATTGAGCAGGCGAGCAAGCAACCAAGAGGACAAAATATACTGAGCAAGCAACCAAGCCGACAAAACATACTGAGCAAGTGAGCAAGCCGACAAAACGCACTGAGCAAGTGAGCACGCCGACAAAACACACTGAGCAAGCGAGCAAGCCGACAAAACACACTGAGCAAGCGAGCAAGCTGACAAACTGCACATCAGTTCGCAGAAAAGCAGTTTAAAAAATGCCAAGCAATTGGGCAAAGAAAACACTGAGCAAGCAAGCAAGCCGACAAAAAACACATCCGTACGCTGAAAAGCAATTTAAAAAATGTCAAGCAATTGGGGAAAAAAACACTGAGCAAGCAAGCAAGCCGACAAAACACACTGAGCAAGCAACCAAGAGGACAAAATACACTGAGCAAGCAAGCCGACAAAAAACACATCTCTTTAGTGAAAAGCAATTTTAAAAATGTCAAGCAATTGGGGAAAAAACACTGAGCAAGCAAGCAAGCCGACAAAACACACTCAACAAGCAACCAAGCCGACAAGACACACTCAGCAAGCAACCAAGCCGACAAAGCACAATGAGCAGCAACCCAGCCGACAAAACACACTCAGCAAGCAACCAAGCCGACAAAAAATACAGAGCAAGCAAGCCGACAAGGCACACTGAGCAAGCCGACAAAAACACATCATTTCGCTGAAAAGCCGACAAAACACACTGAGCAAGCGAGCAAGCCGACAAAACACACTGAGCAAGCAAACAAGCCGACGAAACACACTAAGCAAGCAACCAAGAGGACATAATACACTGAGCAAGCAACCAAGCCGACAAAACACTCCGAGCAAGCAAGCAAGCCGACAAAATACTCATCCGTTCGCTGAAAAGCAATTTAAAAAATGCCAAGTAATTGGGGAAAAAACACTGAGCAAGCAAGCATGCCGACAAAACACAATGAGCTAGCAACCAAGCCGAAAAAACACACTCAGCAAGCAAGCAAGCAAACCGACGAAACACACAGAGCAAGCAACCAAGCCGACAAAACACACTCAGCATGCAAGCCGACAAAGCACACAGAGCAAGCAAGCCGACAAAGCACACTGACCAAGCAAGCCGACAAAGCACACTGACCAAGCAACCAAGAGGACAAACTACACTGAGCAAGCAAGCAAGCCGACAAAAAAACAGATCCCTTCAGTGAAAAGCCATTTAAAAATATCAAGCAATTGGGGAAAAAAACACTGAGCAAGCAAGCACGCTGACAAAACACACCGAGCAAGCATTCAAGCCGACAAAACACACTCAGCAAGCAACCAAGCCGACAAAGCACAATGAGCAGCATCCCAGCCGACAAAACACACTGAGCAAGCAAGCAAGCAAACCGACAAAACACACTGATAAAGCAACCAAGCCGTCAAAACACACTCAGCATGCAAGCCGACAAAGTACACTGAGCAAGCAATCCGACAAATCACACTGAGCAAGCAGGCAGGCCGACAAAACACACTGAGCTAGCAACCAAACCGACAAAACACCCTCAGCAAGCAATCAAGCAAACCGACAAAACACACTGAGCAAGCAACCAAGCCGACAACACACACTCAACAAGCAAGCCGACAAAGCACAGAGCAAGCAAGCCGACAAAGCACAGAGCAAGCAAGCCGACAAAGCACAGAGCAAGCAAGCCGACAAAGCACACTGACCAATCAACCAAGCCGACAAAACACGCTGGATAAGCAGCCAAGCCGACAAAACACACTGAGCAAGCATGCAAGCAAGCAAGCGGACAAAACACACTGAGCTAGCAACCAAACCGACAAAACACCCTCAGCAAGCAATCAAGCAAACCGACAAAACACACTGAGCAAGCAACCAAGCCGACAACACACACTCAACAAGCAAGCCGACAAAGCACAGAGCAAGCAAGCCGACAAAGCACAGAGTAAGCAAGCCGACAAAGCACAGAGCAAGCAAGCCGACAAAGCACACTGACCAATCAACCAAGCCGACAAAACACGCTGGATAAGCAGCCAAGCCGACAAAACACACTGAGCAAGCAAGCAAGCAAGCGGTAAAACACACTGAGCAAGCAACCAAGCCGACAAAACACACTGAGCAAGCAACCAAGCCGACAAAACACACTCAACAAGCAAGCCGACAAAGCACAGAGCAAGCAAGCCGACAAAGCACAGAGCAAGCAAGCCGACAAAGCACACTGACCAATCAACCAAGCCGACAAAACACGCTGGATAAGCAGCCAAGCCGACAAAACACACTGAGCAAGCATGCAAGCAAGCAAGCGGACAAAACACACTGAGCAAGCAACCAAGCCGACAAAACACACTGAGCAAGCAACCAAGCCTACAAAACACACAGAGCAAGCAAGCCGACAAAGCACCCTGAGGAAGCGAGCAAGCCGACAAAATACACATCAGTTCGCTAAAAAGCAATTTAAAAAATGCCAAGCAATTGGAGAAAAAAAACACAGAGCAAACGAGCAAACCGACAAAATATACTGAGCAAGCAACCAAGCTGACAAAACACACTGAGCAAGTGAGCAAGCCGACAAAACGCACTGAGCAAGTGAGCACGCCGACAAAACACACTGAGCAAGCGAGCAAGCCGACAAAACAAACTGAGCAAGCGAGCAAGCTGACAAACTGCACATCAGTTCGCAGAAAAGCAGTTTAAAAAATGCCAAGCAATTGGGCAAAGAAAACACTGAGCGAGCAAGCACGCCGACAAAAAACACATCCGTACGCTGAAAAGCAATTTTAAAAATGTCAAGCAATTGGGGAAAAAAACACTGAGCAAGCAAGCAAGCCGACAAAACACACTGAGCAAGCAACCAAGAGGACAAAATACACTGAGCAAGCAAGCAAGCCGACAAAAAAACACATCTCTTCAGTGAAAAGCAATTTTAAAAATGTCAAGCAATTGGGGAAAAACACTGAGCAAGCAAGCAAGCCGACAAAACACACTCAACAAGCAACCAAGCCGACAAGACACACTCAGCAAGCAACCAAGCCGACAAAGCACAATGAGCAGCAACCCAGCCGACAAAACACACTGAGCAAGCAACCAAGCCGACAAAAAATCACAGAGCAAGCAAGCCGACAAAGCACACTGAGCAAGCCGACAAAAACACATCATTTCGCTAAAAAGCCGACAAAACACACTGAGCAAGCGAACAAGCCGACAAAACACACTGAGCAAGCAAACAAGCCGACGAAACACACTAAGCAAGCAACCAAGAGGACATAATACACTGAGCAAGCAACCAAGCCGACAAAACACTCCGAGCAAGCAAGCAAGCCGACAAAATACACATCCGTTCGCTGAAAAGCAATTTAAAAAATGCCAAGTAATTGGGGAAAAAACACTGAGCAAGCAAGCATGCCGACAAAACACAATGAGCTAGCAACCAAGCCGACAAAACACACTCAGCAAGCAAGCAAGCAAACCGACAAAACACACAGAGCAAGCAACCAAGCCGACAAAACACACTCAGCAAGCAAGCCGACAAAGCACACAGAGCAAGCAAGCCGACAAACCACACTGACCAAGCAAGCCGACAAAGCACACTGACCAAGCAACCAAGAGGACAAAATACACTGAGCAAGCAAGCAAGCCGACAAAAAAACAGATCCCTTCAGTGAAAAGCCATTTAAAAAATATCAAGCAATTGGGGAAAAAAACACTGAGCAAGCAAGCACGCTGACAAAACACACCGAGCAAGCATTCAAGCCGACAAAACACACTCAGCAAGCAACCAAGCCGACAAAGCACTATGAGCAGCATCCCAGCCGACAAAACACACTGAACAAGCAAGCAAGCAAACCGACAAAACACACTGATAAAGCAACCAAGCCGTCAAAACACACTCAGCATGCAAGCCGACAAAGTACACTGAGTAAGCAATCCGACAAAGCACACTGAGCAAGCAGGCAGGCCGACAAAACACACTGAGCAAGCAACCAAGCCGACAAAACACACTGAGCAAGCAACCAAGCCGACAAAACACACTGAGCAAGCAACCAAGCCGACAAAACACACTCATCAAGCAAGCCGGCAAAACATACTGAGCAAGCAACCAACCCGACAAAACACACTGAGCAAGCAAGCAAGCCGACAGAAAACACTGAGCAAGCAAGCAAGCCGACAAAAAACACATCCGTTCGCTGAAAAGCAATTTAAAAAATGCCAAGTAATTGGGGAACAAAACACTGAGCAAACAAGCACGCCGACAAAAAAAACACATCCCTTCACTGAAAAGCAATTTAAAAAATGTCACGCAATTGGGGGGGAAATACTGAGCAAGCAAGCAAGCCGACAAAACACACTGAGCTAGCAACCAAACCGACAAAACACACTGAGCTAGCAACCAAACCGACAAAACACCCTCAGCAAGCAATCAAGCAAACCGACAAAACACACTGAGCAAGCAACCAAGCCGACAACACACACTCAACAAGCAAGCCGACAAAGCACAGAGCAAGCAAGCCGACAAAGCACAGAGCAAGCAAGCCGACAAAGCACAGAGCAAGCAAGCCGACAAAGCACACTGACCAATCAACCAAGCCGACAAAACACGCTGGATAAGCAGCCAAGCCGACAGAACACACTGGGCAAGCAAGCAAGCAAGCAAGCAAGCGGTAAAACACACTGAGCAAGCAACCAAGCCGACAAAACACACTGAGCAAGCAACCAAGCCGACAAAACACACTGAGCAAGCAACCAAGCCGACAAAACACACTCAACAAGCAAGCCGACAAAGCACAGAGCAAGCAAGCCGACAAAGCACAGAGTAAGCAAGCCGACAAAGCACACTGACCAATCAACCAAGCCGACAAAACACGCTGGATAAGCAGCCAAGCCGACAAAACACACTGAGCAAGCAACCAAGCCGACAAAACACACTGAGCAAGCAACCAAGCCTACAAAACACACAGAGCAAGCAAGCCGACAAAGCACCCTGAGGAAGCGAGCAAGCCGACAAAATACACATCAGTTCGCTAAAAAGCAATTTAAAAAATGCCAAGCAATTGGAGAAAAAAAACACAGAGCAAACGAGCAAACCGACAAAACACACTGAGCAAGCGGGCAAGCCGAGAAAACCCCTGAGCAAGCAACCAACCAAGCCGACAGAGCACACTGAGCAAGCAACCAAGCCGACAGGGCACACTGAGCAAGCAACCAAACCGACAAAACACACTGAGCAAGCATCCAAGCCGACATAACACACTGAGCAAGCAAGCCGGCAAAACACACTGAGCAAGCAACCAACCCGACAAAACACACTGAGCAAGCAACCAAACCGACAAAACACACTGAGCAAGCAACCAACCCGACAAAACACACTGAGCAAGCAACCACGCCGACAAAACACACTGAACAAGCAAGCAAGCCGACAAAACACACTGAGCAAGCAATCAAGCCGACAAAACACACTCAGCAAGCAACCAAGCCGACAAAGCACAATGAGCAGCAACCCAGCCGACAAAACACACTGACCAAGCAACCAAGCAAACCGACAAAACACACTGAGCAAGCAACGAAGCCGACAAAACACACTCAGCATGCAAGCCGACAAAGCACACTGAGCAAGCAATCAAGCCGACAAAAAAACACATCCCTTCAGTGAAAAGCAATTTAAAAAATGTCAAGCAATTGGGGAAAAAAACACTGAGCAAGCAAGCAAGCCGAGAAAACACACTCAGCAAGCAACCAAGCCGACAAAACACACTCAGCAAGCAACCAAGCCGACAAAGCACAATGAGCAGCAACCCAGCCGACAAAGCACACTGAGCAAGCAAGCCGACAAAACACACTGAGCAACCAGGCAAGCCGACAAAAAAACACATCAGTTCGCTGAAAACCACATCGAGGGCTTACCGTGGAGTAGACGTGTTTCGCAGCTCAGAGAGCCGTGACCCTCTCGCTTCCTGGGTCTGGCAGAGACTGAGTGAGGCACGGCACTTCCGTGTTTTATAGTCCCTACCCCCCAGAAATTTTAAAATATGCCAAGCTATAGGTGGGGGAAAAAATGAGCAAGCAAGAATGCCGACAAAAAAACACATCCATTCGCTGAAAAGCAATTAAAAAATGCCCAGCAAATGGGTAGAAAAAACACTGACAAAGCAGGCAAGCCGACAATAAACACATCCGTTCAATGAAAAGCAATTTAAAAAAATGTCAAGCAATTGGGGGAAAAAAATTAGCAAGCAATCAATCCGACAAAACACATTCGTTCGCTGAAAAGCAATTAAAAAAATGTCAAGCAATTGGGGAAAAACACTGAGCAAGCAAGCAAGCCGAAAAAAGCACTTCCCTTTGCTGAAAAGCAATTAAAAAAATGTCAAGCAATTAAAAAAATGTCAAGCAATTGGGTAAAAAACACTGAGCAAGCAACCAAGCCGACAAAACACTCTGAGCAAGCATCCAAGCCGACAAAACACACTGAGCAAGTGAGCAAGCCGACAAAACACACTGAGCAAGTGAACAAGCCGACAGAACACACTGAGCAAGCGAGCAAGCCGACAAAAAACACATCCGCTCGCTGAAAAGCAATTTAAAAAATGCCAATCATTTCGGAAAAAACACTGAGCAAGGAAGCATGTCGACAAAAACACACCCGATCGCAGAAATGCACGCCAACAAGCCGACGAATCACAGTGAGCATGTAACCAAGCCGACCAAACACACTGAGCAAGCAAACAAGCCGACAAAACACACTAAGCAAGCAACCAAGAGGACATAATACACTGAGCAAGCAACCAAGCCGACAAAACACAATGGGCAAGCAACCAAGCCGACAAAAAACACATCCGTTCGCTGAAAAGCAATTAAAAAAATGCCAAGTAATTGGGGAAAAAATACTGAGCAAGCAACCAAGACGACAAAACACACTCAGCTAGCAACCAAGCCGACAAAACACACTCAGCAAGCAAGCAGGCAAACCGACAAAACACACTGAGCAAGCAACCAAGCCGACATAACATACAGAGCAAGCAAGCCGACAAACCCTGAGGAAGCGAGCAAGCCGACAAAATACAAATCAGTCCGCTGAAAGGCAATTAAAAAATGCAAGCAAGCAAGCAAGCAAAAGCAAACAAGCCGACAAAACACACCGAACAAGCAGACAAAACACACAGAGCAAACGAGCGAGCCGACAAAACACACTCAGCAAGCGGGCAAGCCGACAAAACCCACTGAGCAAGCAACCAACCAAGCCGACAGAGCACACTGAGCAAGCAACCAAGCCGACAGGGCACACTGAGCAAGCAAACAAGCCGACAAAACACACTGAGGAAGCAACCAAGCCGACAAAACACACTGCGCAAGCAACCAAGCCGACAACACATACTGAGCAATCAAGCCGGCAAAACACACTGAGCAAGCAACCAACCCGACAAAACACACTGAGCAAGCAACCAACCCGACAAAACACACTGAGCAAGCAAGCAATCCGACAAAAAACACTGAGCAAGCAAGCAATCCGACAAAAAACACTGAGCAAGCAAGCAATCCGACAAAAAACACTGAGCAAGCAAGCAAGCCGACAAAAAACACTGAGCAAGCAAGCCGACAAAAAACATTGATCAAGCAAGCAAGCAAGCCGACAAAAAACACATCCGTTCACTGAAAAGCAATTAAAAAATGCCAAGTAATTGGGGGGAAAAACACTGAGCAAGCAAGCATGCCGACAAAAAAAACACATCCCTTCACTGAAAAGTAATTTTAAAAATGTCAAGCATTTGGGGGGAAAAATACTGAGCAAGCAAGCAAGCCGACAGGGCACACTGAGCAAGCAACCAAGCCGACCGGGCACACTGAGCAAGCAACCAAGCCTACAAAACACACTGAGCAAGCAGGCAGGCCGACAAAACACACTGAGCAAGCAACCAAGCCGACAAAACACACTGAGCAAGCAACCAAGCCGACAAAACACACTGAGCAAGCATCCAAGCCGACAAAACACACTGAGCAAGCAACCAACCCGACAAAACACACTGAGCAAGCAACCAACCCGACAAAACACACTGAGCAAGCAACCAACCCGACAAAACACACTGAGCAAGCAACTAACCGGACAAAACACACTGAGCAAGCAACGAACCCGACAAAACACACTGAGCAAGCAAGCAAGCCGACAAAACACACTGAGCAAGCAAGCAAGCCGACAAAAAACACATCCGTACGCTGAAAAGCAATTTTAAAAATGTCAAGCAATTGGGGGAAAAACACTGAGTAAGCAAGCAAGCCGACAAAACACACTGAGCAAGAAACCAAGAGGACAAAATTCACTGAGCAAGCAAGCAAGCCGACAAAACACACCGAACAAGCAGACAAAACACACAGATCAGACGAGCAAGCCGACAAAACATACTGAGCAAACGGGCAAGCCGACAAAATACACTGAGCAAGCGAGCAAGCCGACAAAACCCACTGAGCAAGCAACCAACCAAGCCGACAGAGAACACTGAGCAAGCAACCAATCCGACAGGGCACACTGAGCAAGCAACCAAGCCGACAAAACACACTGAGTAAGCAACCAAGCCGACAAAACACACTGAGCAAGCAGGCAGGCCGACAAAACACACTGAGCAAGCAACCAAGCCGACAAAACACACTGAGCAAGCAAACAAGCCGACAAAACACACTGCGCAAGCAACCAAGCCGACAGAACACACTGAGCAAGCAAGCCGACAAAACGCACTGAGCAAGCAACCAACCCGACAAAACACACTGAGCAAGCAAGCCGACAAAACACACTGAGCAAGCAAGCAAGCAAGCCGACAAAACACACTGAGCAAGCAAGCAAGCACGCCGACAAAACACACTGAGCAAGCAACCAAGCCGATAAAACACACCGAGCAAGCAACCAATCCGATAAAACACCGAGCAAGCAACCAAGCCGACAAAACACACTGAGCAAGCAAACAAGCCGACAAAACACACTGCGCAAGCAACCAAGCCGACAGAACACACTGAGCAAGCAAGCCGACAAAACGCACTGAGCAAGCAACCAACCCGACAAAACACACTGAGCAAGCAAGCCGGCAAAACACACTGAGCAAGCAAGCAAGCAAGCCGACAAAACACACTGAGCAAGCAAGCAAGCACGCCGACAAAACACACTGAGCAAGCAACCAAGCCGACAAAACACACTGAGCAAGCAACCAAGCCGACAAAACACACTGAGCAAGCAAGCAAGTGAGCAAGCCGACAAAATGAACATCAGTTCGCTGAAAAACACATCGAGGTGACTCACCGTGGAGTAGCCGTGCTTCGCAGCTCAGAGAGCCGCGACCCTCTCGTTTCCTGTGTCTGGCAGAGACTGAGTGGGGCACGGCACTTCCGGGTTTTATATTCCCTCCCCCTCGGAAAAAAATACACATCCGTTCGCTGAAAAGCAATGTAAACAATGCCAAGCAATTGGGGGAAAAACACCGAGCAAGCAAGCCGCCAAAAAACATATCTGTTCGCTGAAAAGCAATTTAAAAAATGCCAAGCAATTAGGGAAAAAACACTGAGCAAGCAACCAAGCCGACAAAACACACTGAGCAAGCAACCAAGCCGACAAAACACACAGAGCAAGCAAGCCGACAAAGCACACTGAGCAAGCGAGCAAGCCGACAAAATACACATCAGTTCGCTGAAAAGCAATTTAAAAAATGACAAGCAATTGGGAACAAAAATCACTGAGCAAGCAAGCAAGCAAGCAAGCCGACAAAACACACCGAACAAGCAGACAAACACACAGAGCAAACGAGCAAGCCGACAAAACACACTGAGCAAGCGTGCAAGCCGACATAACACACTGAGCAAGCGAGCAAGCCGACAAAACCCACTGAGCAAGCAACCAACCAAGCCGACAGAGCACACTGAGCAAGCAACCAAGCCGACAGGGCACAGTGAGCAAGCAACCAAGCCGACAAAACACACTGAGTAAGCAACCAAGCCGACAAAACACACTGAGCAAGCAGGCAGGCCGGCAAAACACACTGAGCAAGCAACCAAGCCGACAAAACACACTGAGCAAGCAACCAAGCCGACAAAACACACTGCGCAAGCAACCAAGCCGACAGAACACACTGAGCAAGCAAGCCGACAAAACACACTGAGCAAGCAACCAACCCGACAAAACACACTGAGCAAGCAAGCCGACAAAACACACTGAGCAAGCAAGCAAGCAAGCCGACAAAACACACTGAGCAAGGAAGCAAGCACGCCGACAAAACACACTGAGCAAGCAAGCAAGCACGCCGACAAAACACACTGAGCAAGCAACCAAGCCGATAAAACATACTGAGCAAGCAATCAAACCAACAAAACACACTGAGCCAGAAACCAAACCGACAAAACACACTGAGCAAGCAACCAAGCCGACAAAACACACTGAGCAAGCAACCAAGCCGACAAAACACACTGAGCAAGCAAGCAAGTGAGCAAGCCGACAAAATGCACATCAGTTCGCTGAAAACCACATCGAGGTGACTCACCGTGGAGTAGCCGTGCTTCGCAGCTCAGAGAGCCGCGACCCTCTCGCTTCCTGTGTCTGGCAGAGACTGAGTGAGGCACGGCACTTCCGGGTTTTATATTCCCTCCCCCTCGGAAAAAAATACACATCCGTTCGCTGAAAAGCAATGTAAACAATGCCAATTAATTGGGGGAAAAACACCGAGCAAGCAAGCCGCCAAAAAACATATCTGTTCGCTGAAAAGCAATTAAAAAAATGCCAAGCAATTAGGGAAAAAAACACTGAGCAAGCAACCAAGCCGACAAAACACACTGAGCAAGCAACCAAGCCGACGAAACACACAGAGCAAGCAAGCCGACAAAGCACACTGAGCAAGCGAGGAAGCCGAAGAAATACACATCAGTTCGCTGAAAAGCAATTTAAAAAATGACAAGCAATTGGGAACAAAAATCACTGAGCAAGCAAGCAAGCCGACAAAACACACCGAACAAGCAGACAAAACACACAGAGCAAACGAGCAAGCCGACAAAACACACTGAGCAAGCGGGCAAGCCGACAAAACACACTGAGCAAGCAACCAAGCCGACAAAACGGACTGAGCAAGCAACCAAGCCGACAAAACACTCTGAGCAAGCAACTAAACCGACAAACATACTGAGCAATTGAGCAAGCCGACAAAACAGACTGAGCAAGCAAGCAAGCCGACAAATTACACGTCAGTTCGCTGAAAAGCAATTTAATAAATGCCAAGCAGTTGGGGGAAAAAACACTCAGCAAGCAAGCAAGCCTACAAAAAACACATCCGTAAGCTGAAAAGCAATTGAACAATGCCAAGCAATTGGGGAGAAAAAAACACTGAGCAAGCAAGCAAGCAAGCAAGCAAGCTGACAAAACACATTGAGCAAGTAAGCAAGCAAGCCGACAAAACACACTGAGCGAGCAAGCAAGCCTACAAAAACACATCAGTTCGCAGAAAACAACATCGAGGGGACTGACCGTGGAGTAGACGTACTTCGCAGCTCAGAGAGCCGCGACCCTCTCGCTTCCTGGGTCTGACAGAGACTGAGTGAGGCACGGCACTTCCGGGTTGTATAGTCCCTCCCCCTCGGAAAAAAATACACATCTGTTCGTTGAAAAGCAATTTTAAAAATGCTAAGGAATTGGGGGGAAAATACTGAGCAAGCAAGCAAGCCACCAAAAAACACATCCGTACGCTGAAAAGCAATTATAAAATGCCAAGCAATTGGGGGGGGGGAAACACTGAGCAAACAAGCAAGCCGACAAAAAACACTTCCGTTCGCTGAAAAGCAATTGTAAAAATGCCAAGCAATTGGGGGGGAAACTGAGAAAGCAAGCAAGCCGACAAAAAAACATCTCTTCGCTGAAAAGCAATTTTTAAAATGCCAAGCAATTGGGGGATAAAAAACTGATCAAGCAAGCAAGCCGACAAAGCACATTGAGCAAGCAAGCACGCCGACAAAACAGACTGAGCTAACAACCAAGCCGACAAAACACACTGAGCAAGCAACCAAGAGGACAAAATACACTGAGCAAGCAACCAAGTCGACAAAACACACTGGGCAGGCAACCAAGTCGACAAAACACACTGGGCAGGCAACCAAGCCGACAGAACACAATGAGCAAGCAACCAAGCCGAGAAAACGCACTGAGCAAGCAAGCAATCCGACAAAACATACTGAGCAAGTGAGCAAGCCGACAAAACACACTGAGCAAGCAAGCCGATAAACTACACATCAGTTCGCTGAAAAGCAATTTAAAAAATGCCAAGCAATTTATAATAAAGAGAACAGGATTAAGCAACAAACATTGGAAAGTGAAATCAAGCAACTAGATATAGAAAATGCGAGAATGCCATCTACGTTAAAACATAATAAAATTGCTGTATTGAAATATAAATTAAATAAAATGTATTCAGAACAAGTAATAAAACTTTATCAAAAAACTAACAATTACATTTTGAATTTGGAGACAAACCACAAAAACTATTAGCACGCCAGTTACGAAAAATGGAAGGGGAAAAAATAATTCATAAAATTAGAACAGAGACAGGAGAATTATTAAAAATGCCCAAGGACATAAATGATAGATTTCTCCAATACTATCATAACCTTTATTCAACTAAAACCGTAGCACAATCAGAAGGAATAGCAGATTTTTTAATAAAATGTAATTTAAAAGGTTTAGATTCAAACGATAGAGAATTATTAGAAAGGGAGATTACGATAAAGGATATTGAGGAGTCTATTGGCTCTTTAAAAAATGGTAAAGCAGTAGGACCAGATGGTTTAGGCTCCGAATTTTATTTAAAAATTTATGATTTGCTTTGCCCACGTTTACAAAGACTGTATGAGTATATCTATACTCAACAGAAACCTCCAGACACTTTAAATGAATCTATAATAACACTTATTCCTAAAGCTGATAAAGATCCGGAAGACCCGGGATCATACAGAGCAATTGCACTTTTAAATACAGATCAGAAAATATTAACTAAAATACTAGCGCATAGATTAAGTACAGTGATGAATAAATTAATACACCCTGACCAAACAGGCTTTATTCAGAAACGGTACTCATATTATAATCTAAGAAGATTATTTAATATTATATATTCCAAGAGAATTATTAATGAAGATCTAGCAATAATCTCACTTGACGCTGAAAAAGCATTTGATCAGGTCGAATTGTCTTATTTATTTTCGGTGATGGAAAAGATGCAGCTACGGGAGAAATTCTGTACATGGATAAAACTGTTATATACAAATCCCACGGCTAGAATTTTTACAAACCAAAGGTTGTCATCTAAATTTAGCCTATCTAGAGGTTGTAGACAAGGATGCCCGTTATCTCCATTATTATTTGCGCTTGCTATTGAGCCACTGGCAGAAAGAGTTAGGGGGCATCCGGAAATACATGGGTATAACACAAAGGAAACAGTGAATAAAATTACTCTATACGCAGATGATGTATTAATTTACATTACAAAACCAGAAATTAGTATTCCAAACTTATTAAAGCTAATAACCCAATTTGGTTCACTTTCAGGATACAGAATAAATTGGAATAAAAGTGAAATTATGCCAATAAGGGAACATAACAAACAGATAATATTACAATTTCCATTTAAAATAGTAAATGAAAAATTTAAATATCTAGGTATTTATGTAACTAAGATATATACATCATTATTTAAAGCAAATTTCCCCCCCATTACTGAACAAACTACATAAGAATATTCAATACTGGAAAACACTTCCTATCTCAATGGTTGGCAAAACTAATGCCATAAAAATGATTTTTTTACCGCAAATATTATACCTTTTTCAGACAATTCCGATATATCTGGCAAAAAACTTTTTTTTTAAATTGGACTCTATTGTTAATGATTTTATCTGGGATTATAAGAATCATAGGATAAACAAAAGACACTTGTGTAAATCAAAAATAAATGGAGGCTTGATTTTACCCAATTTTTTGTTTTATTTCTGGGCAGTTAATATTAAAAATATGAATTTCTGGTTGGAAGAAATAGATCATCAACCAGACTGGTTAAAAATGGAAAAGGAAGATTGTTTACCTTTTGATATCGGTTCGATATTATTTGCTACGTCTAAATTAAACAAATAAATTTATAGGGAAAACCCTATAATATTTAGTGCTATACGAATTTGGAAACAATTAAAAAAGACATTAAAATTAGATAATTTATCACTTTTTCTTCCAATTGTGAATAATCCTTTGTTTAAGCCTTCATGGTTGGACGGGGGTTTTACACAATGGAAGAATTATGGAATTAAAAATATGGGACAACTTTACAAGGAAGGTACTTTTCTGACATTTCAGGAGTTGCAACAGACTTATGGACTTCGAGGAAATTATTATTTCAGATATCTTCAACTTAGAGATTATGTAAAATCGAACTCAAAATTTTCGAATTAGAAATTCAGAAATTCTTGATGAATGTTGGAACAAACATCCTAATACAGAAAAATTAATATCTTATATATATAATATCTTATTAGACAGTGACATTCCTTCGACGGACTTACACAGACAAACATGGGAAAAAGAATTAAATCAAGTAATAACGAAAGATACTTGGGAAGAAAGTTTGCAACACATACATCAGTGTTCACTAAACGCCAGACATTCTCTAATACAATTTAAAGTAATACATAGGTTACATTATTCAAAAACAAAACTACATAAAATGTTTCAACATATCTCACCTATATGTGATAAATGTCAACATTTAGAAGCTACATTATCTCATATGTTTGCAAACTGTATAAAAATTAAAAAATTCTGGGTAAATATTTTCAGTATAATATCTAAAGTAACCAACACAAAATTGGACCCAGATCCAAACTTAATAATACTTGGAATATTAGAATTAAATCAAACATTTAGAACAACACAAAGAAACTTTATTGATTATAGTTTAATAACAGGAAAAAAATTAATTCTAAAATTTTGGAAAGGCCCTACGGCCCCCACAATCAAAATGTGGATTATAGAAATGGCGGAGACCTTAAACGTGGAAATAATCAGATTTTCCCTGTCGGGCAAACAGGAATTATTCGTTGGAACATGGTCTCCTTTTATTGATTACTTAAAGGGTCAGAATAGTTCAGCACAGGAACCTGACTAGCACTCGGGCTAAAGAATGGATGAAATGATATACTCTGAAATGTACGAATATATCTCGAATGAAGTTTTTTATTTTAATAAATTTTTCCATTCTTTAACTAACTTTTTCCTTTTTTTTTGTTTTTGTTTTTCTTCTCTTTCTTTTCTTTCTTTACTTCATCTATCTCTTTAGTTCTATCTAGTTTTTTTTTTAAAAGGGAAGAAAAAGGCAAAAGGA
This sequence comes from Amblyraja radiata, assembly GCF_010909765.2. NCBI lineage: Eukaryota > Metazoa > Chordata > Chondrichthyes > Rajiformes > Rajidae > Amblyraja > Amblyraja radiata. The sequence goes on along the minus strand of NC_046000.1, from coordinate 3,367,367 downwards.
ATTGGAGACAATGTAATAATAATTGACAATATTATCAATTTAAAAATGTAAGACTGTAATGATGTAATAGGTTATGTATCTATCTCCAAAAAAATATTTTCAAAAAAACACATCCGTACGCTGAAAAGCAATTAAAAAAATGCCAAGCACATGGGGGAAAAAAACACTGAGCAATCAAGCAAGCCGACACAACACACATCCGTTCGCTGAAAAGCAATTTAAAAAATGCCAAGCAATTGGGGGAAAAAACTGTGCAAGCAAGCAAGCAAGCCGACAAAAAAAAACATCTTTTCGCTGAAAAGCAATTTTAAAAATGCCAAGCAATTGGGGAGAAAAACACTGAGCAAGCAAGCAAGCCGACAAAGCACATTGAGCAAGCAAGCAAGCTGACTAAACAGACTGAGCAAGCAACCAAGCCGACAAAACACACTGAGCAAGCAACCAAAGGACAAAATACACTGAACAAGCAACCAAGTCGACAAAACACACTGGGCAGGCAACCAAACCGACAAAACACACTGTGCAAGTGAGCAAGCCGACAAAACAAACTGAGCAAGCGATCAAGCCGACAAACTACACATCAGTTCGCTGAAAAGCAATTTAAAACTTGCCAAGCAATTGGGTTAAAAAAAACACTGAGCAAGCAAGCAAGCTGACAAGAAACACACCCGTTCGCTGAAAAGCAATTTAAAAAATGCCAAGCAATTGGGAAAAAAACTATGAGCTAGCAAGAAAGCCGACAAAAAACACATCTCTTCGCTGAAAAGCTATAAAAAAAATGCCAAGCCATTGGGGAAAATAAAACACTGAACAAGCAACCAAGCCGACAAAACACACTGAGCAAGCAACCAAGCCGACAAAACACACTGATCAAGCGAGCAAGCCGACAAACACTGAGCAAGCAACCAAGCCGACGAATCGCACTGATCAAGCAACCAAACCGACAAAACACTCTGAGCAAGCAACCAAACCGACAAAACATACTGAGCAAGTGAGCAAGTCGACAAAAAGACTGAACAAGCAAGCAAGCCGACAAACTACACATCAGTTCGCTGAAAAGCAATATAAAAAATGCCAAGCAATTGGGGGGAAGCAAGCAAGCAAGCCTACAAAAAAACACATCCGTACGCTGAAAGGCATTTAAAAAATGCCAAGTAATTCGGGGGAAAAAACACTGAGCAAGCAAGCAAGCCGACAAAAAAACACACCTCTTCGCCGAAAAGCTATTAAAAAAATGCCAAGCCATTGGGGAATATAAAACACTGAACAAGCAACCAAGCCGACAAAACACACTGAGCAAGCAACCAAGCCGTCAAATCACACTGATCAAGCGAGCAAGCCGACAAAACACACTGAGCAAGCAAGCAAGCCGACAAATTACACATCAGTTCGCTGAAAAGCAATTTAATAAATGCCAAGCAATTGGGGTAAAAAACACTGAGCAAGCAAGCAAACCTACAAAAAACACATCCGTAAGCTGAAAAGCAATTAAACAATGCCAAGCAATTGGGGGGGGGGGGACACTAAGCAAGCAAGCAAGTCGACAAAAAACACATCCGTTCGCTGAATATCAATTAAAAAATGCCAAGCAATTGGGGGAAAAACACTGAGCAAGCAAGCATCCCTACAAAAAACACATCTGTACGCTGAAAAGCAATCAAAACATGCCAAGCAATTGGGAAAAGAAACACTGAGCAAGCAAGCAAGCCGACAAAAAAACACATCGGTTCGCTGAAAACAACATCGAGGGGACTGACCGTGGCGTAGACGTGCTTCGCAGCTCAGAGAGCCGCGAACCTCTCCCTTCCTGGGTCTGGCAGAGACTGAGTGAGGCACGGCACTTCCGGGTTTTATAGTCCCTCCCCCTCGGAAAAAAATACACATCCGTTCGTTGAAAAGCAATATAAAAAATGACAAGCAATTGGGGGAAAAACACTGAGCAAGCAAGCAAGCTGCCAAAAAACACATCCGTACGCTGAAAAGCAATTATAAAATCCCAAGCAATTGGGGGGAAAAAAACACAGAGCAAGCACGCAAGCCGACAACAAAACATCTCTTCGCTGAAAAGCAATTTTAATAATGCCAAGCAATTGGGGGAAAATACTGAGCAAGCAAGCAAGCCGACAAAGCACATTGAGCAAGCAAGCAAGCCGACAAAACAGACTGAGCAAACAACCAAGCCGACAAAACACACTGAGCAAGCAACCAAGAGGACAAAATACACTGAGCAAGCAACCAGGTCGACAAAACACACTGGGCAGGCAACCAAGCCGACAGAACACACTGAGCAAGCAACCAAGCCGACAAAACACACTGAGCAAGCAAGCAAGCTGACAAAACACATTCAGCAAGCAAGCAAGCCGACAAAACACACTGAGCAAGCAAGCAAGCCGACAAAACGCACTGAGCAAGCAACCAAGAGGACAAAATACACTGAGAAAGCAACCAAGCCGACAAAACATACTGAGCAAGTGAGCAAGCCGACAAAACACACTGAGCAAGCAACCAAGCCGACAAAACGCACTAAGCAAGCAACCACGCCGACAAAACACACTGAGCAAGCAAGCCGACAAAACACATTGAGCAAGCAAGCAAGCGAGCACGCCGACAAAATACACACCAGTTCGCTGGAAAGCAATGAAAAAATATGCCAAGCAATTGGGGAAAAGAAACATTGAGCAAGCAAGCAAGCCGACAAAAAACACATCTGTTCGCTGAAAACCACATCGAGGGGACTCACCGTGGAGTAGACGTGCTTCGCATTTCAGAGAGCCGTGACACTCTCGCTTCCTGGGTCTGGCAGAGACTGAGTGAGGCACTGCACTTCCGGGTTGTATAGTCCCTCCCCCTCTGTAAAAATACACATCCGTTCGTTGCTAAGCAATTTTAAAAATGGCAGGCAATTGACGGAAAAAAACACAGAGCAAGCAAGCTAGCAGGCAAAAAACACATCCCTTCGCTGAAAACAATTTAAAATATGCCAAGCAATTGGTGCAATAAACACTGAGCAAGCAAGCATGTCGACAAAAAACACATCCCTTCGCTGAAAGGCAATTTAAAAAATGCCAAGCAATTGGGGAAAAAGCACTGAGCAAGCAAGCAAGCCGACAAAACACACTGAGCAAGCAACCAAGTCGACAAAACACACTGAGCAAGCAATCAAGCCGACAAAACACTCTGAGCAAGCAACCAAGCCGACAAAAAAACTGAACAAGCAACCAAGCCGACAAAATTAACTGAGCAAGCGAGCAAGCCGACAAATCACATTGAGCAAGAAACCACGCCGACAAAGCACACTGAGCAAGCAACCAAGCCGAAAACACACACCGATAAAGCAAGCAAGCGAGCAAGCCGACAAAATACACATCAGTTCGCTGAAAAGCAATTTTAAAAAATGCCAAGCAATTGGGGAAAAGAAACACTGAGCAAGCAAGCAAGCCGACAAAAAAACACATCAGTTCGCTGGAAACCACATCGAGGGGACTCACCGTGAAGTAGACGTGCTTCACAGCTCAGAGAGCCGTCACCCTCTCGGTTCCTTGGTCTGGCAGAGACTGAGTGAGGCACGGCACCTCCGAGTTTTATAGTCCCTCCCCCTCGGAAAAAATACACATCCGTTCGTTGGAAAGCAATTTAAAAAATGCCAAGCAATTGGGGAAAACACACTGAGCAAGCAAGCAAGCCGCCAAAAAACATATCCGTTCGCTGAAAAGCAATGTAAAAAATGCCAAGCAATTGGGGAAAAAAACACTGAGCAAGAAGGCAAGCCATCAAAAGACATATATGTTCGCTGAAAAGCAATTAAAAAAATTCCAAGCAATTGGGGACAAAAACACAGAGTAAGCAAGCAAGTACAAAAAACACATGGCTGCTTGCTCAGTGTCTTTTGCCAAGCAATTGGCAAAAAAAAAACACTGAGCAAGCAAACCAGAGGACAAAATACACTGAGTAAGCAAACAAGTCGACGAAACACACTGGGCAAGCAACCAAGCCGACAAAACACACTGAGCAAGCGAGCAAGCCGTGAAAACACACTGAGCAAGCGAGCAAGCCGCCAAAACACACTGAGCAAGCGATCAAGCCAACAAACTACACATCAGTTCGCTTAAAAGCAATTTAAAACCTGCCAAGCAATTGGGTAAAAAAAATACTGAGCAAGCAAGCAAGCCTACAAAAAACACACCCGTACGCTGAAAAGCAATTAAAAAATGCCAAGCAATTGGGGGGGGAAACACTGAGCCGGCATGCAAGCCGACAAAAAACACATCTGTTCGCTGAAAATCAAATTTTAAAATGCCAAGCAATTGGGGGGGGGTGGGGGGGGGGGGGACGACATTGAGCAAGCAAGCAAGCCGACAAAAAAACACATCCCTTCGCTGAAAAGCAATTTTAAAAATGCCAAGCAATTGGGGGAAAAACACTGAGCAACAAGCAAGCAGACAAAACACACTGAGCAAGCAACCAAGCTGACAAAACCCACTGTGCAAGCAAGCAATCCGACAACACACTCTGAGCAAGCAACCAAGCCGACAAAACTCACTGAGCAAGTGAGAAAACCGACAAAACACACTGAGCAAGCGATCAAGCCTTCAAACGACACATCAGTTCGGTGAAAAGCAATTTAAAACCTGCCAAGCAATTGAGTAAAAAAAAATACTGAGCAAGCAAGCAAGCCGACAAAAAACACATCCCTTCGCTGAAAAGCAATTAAAAAAATGCCAAGCAACTGGGGCAAATAAAACACTGAACAAGCAACCAAGCCGACATAACACACTGAGCAAGCAACCAATAGGACAAAATATACTGCGCAAGCAACGAAGCCGACAAAACACACTGAGCAAGCGAGCAAGCCTACACAACACACTGAGCAAGCAAACATGCCGACAAAACTCTCTGAGCAAGCAACCTAGCCGACAAAACATACCGAGCAAGTGAGCAAGCCGACTAAACAGACTGTGCGAGCAACCAAGCCGACAAACTACACGTCAATTCGCTGAAAAGCAATTTTAAAAATGCCAAGCATTTGTGTAAAAAAACACTGAGCAAGCAAGCAAGCCGACCAGACACACTGAACAAGCAATCAAGCCCACAATGCACACTGAGCATGCAATCACGCTGAAAAAACACACTGAACCAGCAACCAAGCCGACAAAACACATCGAACAAGCAAGCGAGCACGCCTACAAAACACACACCAGTTCGCTGGAAAGCAATTTTAAAAAATGCCAAGCAATTGGGGAAAAGAAACATTGAGCAAGCAAGCAAGCCGACAAAAAACACATCAGTTCGCTGAAAACCACATCGAGGGGACTCACCGTGGAGTAGACGTGCTTCGCAGTTCAGAGAGCCGTGACACTCTCGCTTAACCATATAACCATATAACAATTACAGCACGGAAACAGGCCATCTCGGCCCTACAAGTCCGTGCCAAACAACTTGTTTCCCTTAGTCCCACCTGCCTGCACTCATACCATAACCCTCCATTCCCCTCTCATACATATGCCTATCCAATTTACTTTTAAATGATACCAACGAACCTGCCGCCACCACTTCCACTGGACGCTCATTCCACACCGCTACCACTCTCTGAGTAAAGAAGTTCCCCCTCATGTTACCCCTAAACTTCTGTCCCTTAATTCTGAAGTCATGTCCTCTTGTTTGAATCTTCCCTATTCTCAAAGGGAAAAGCTTGATCACGTCAACTCTGTCTATCCCTCTCATCATTTTAAATACCTCTATCAAGTCCCCCCATAACCTTCTGCGCTCCAGAGAATAAAGACCTAACTTATTCAACCTATCTCTGTAACTTAGTTGTTGAAACCCAGGCAACATTCTAGTAAATCTCCTCTGTACTCTCTCTATTTTGTTGACATCCTTCCTATAATTGGGCGACCAAAATTGTACACCATACTCCAGATTTGGTCTCACCAATGCCTTGTACAATTTTAACATTACATCCCAGCTTCTATACTCAATGCTCTGATTTATAAAGGCTAGCATACCAACAGCTTTCTTTACCACCCTATCTATATGAGATTCCACCTTCAAGGAACTATGCACGGTTATTCCCAGATCCCTCTGTTCAACTGTATTCTTCAATTCCCTACCATTTATCATGTACGTCCTATTTTGATTTGTCCTGCCAAGGTGTAACACCTCACATTTATCAGCATTAAACTCCGTCTGCCATCTTTCAGCCCATTTTTCCAAATGGTCTAAATCACTCTGTAGACTTTGGAAATCCTCTTCATTATCCACAACACCCCCTATCTTGGTATCATCTGCATACTTACTAGTCCAATTTACCACCCCTTCATCCAGATTATTGATGTACATGACAAACAACAAAGGACCCAATACAGATCTCCGAGGCACCCCACTAGTCACCTGCCCCCAACCCGACAAACAGCCATCCACCATTACCCTCTGTCTTCTCCCATTCAGCCACTGCTGAATCCATCTTGCTATTCCTGCATTTATACCCAACAGTTTAACCTTCTTAACCAACCTTCCATGAGGAACCTTGTCAAAGGCCTTACTAACGTCCATATAGACAACATCCACTGCTTTACCCTCGTCAATTTTCCTAGTAACCTCTTCAAATAATTCAAGAAGATTAGTCAAACATGACCTTCCTGGCACAAATCCATGTTGACTGTTCCTAATCAGACCCTGTTTATTCAGATGCTTATATATATTATCTCTAAGTATCTTTTCCATTAATTTGCCTTAACCACTGAAGTCAAACTAACAGGTCTATAATTGCTAGGTTTACTCTTAGAACCCTTTTTAAACAATGGAACAACATGCGCAGTACGCTAATCCTCGGGGACTATTCCCGTTTCTAATGACATTTGAAATATTTATGTCATAGCCCCGGCTATTTCTGCACTAAGTTCCCTCAATGTCCTAGGGAATATCCTGTCAGGACCTGGAGACTGATCCACTTTTATATTTTTCAAAAGTGTCAGTACTTCTTTTACTTTGAAACTCATAGTATCCATAACTACTCTACTCGTTTCCCTTACCTCACATACTTCAATATCCTTCTCCTTGGTGAATACCGAAGAAAATAAATTGTTCAATATCTCCCCCATCTCTTTTGGCTCTGCAGATAGCTGCCTACTCTGTTTCTCCAATGGACCAATTTTATCCCTCGTTATCCTTTTGCTATTAATATAGCTGTAGAAACCCTTTGGATTTACTTTCACCTTACTTGCCAAAGCAACCTCATATCTTCTTTTAGCTTTTCTAATTTATTTCTTAAGATTCTTTTTACATTCCTTATACTCCACAAGCACCTCATTTACATCATGCTGCCTATAATTATTGTAGATCTCCCTCTTTTTCCGAACAAGATGTCCAATTTCACTTGAAAACCAGGGCTCTTTCCAATTTTTACTGTTTCCTTTCAACCGACTAGGAACATAAACATTCTGTACTCTTAAAATTTCCCCTTTAAATGTCCACCATTTCTCTTCTACATCTTTCCCATAAAACAAAATGTCCCAGTCCACTCCTTTTAAATCATCTCGCATCTCGTCAAAGTTAGCCTTTCTCCAATCAAAAATCTCAACCCTAGGTCCAGTACTGATCTTCTCCATAATTATATTGAAACTAATGGTATTGTGATCACTGGACCCGAAGTGCTCCCCAACGCATACCTCCGCCACCTGTCCCGTCTCATTTCCTAACAGGAGTTCCAGCACTGCCACTCCTCTAGTAGGTACCTCTATGTATTGCTGCAAAAAACTATCCTGCACACATTTTACAAACTCCAAACCATCCAGCCCATTTACAGAATGTGTTTCCCAGTCTATGTGTGGAACGCTGAAATCTCCCACAATCACTACCTTGTGCTTACTACTAATATCTGCTATCTCCTTACATATTTGCTCTTCCAATTCTCGTTCCCCATTTGGCGGTCTATAATACACCCCTATAAGTGTTGCTACACCTTTCCCACTTCTCAGTTCCACCCAAAAAGCCTCCCTAGATGAGCCCTCCAATCTATCCTGCCAAAGCACTGCTGTAATATCTTCCCTGACTAGCAATGCAACACCTCCACCTCTTGCCCCCCATCTTGCTTCCTAGGTCTGGCAGAGACTGAGTGAGGCACGGCACTTCCGGGTTTTATAGTCCCTCCCCCTCGGAAAAAATACACATCCGTGTGATGATAAGCAGATTTAAAAATGCCAAGCAATTGAGGGGAAAAAACACAGAGCAAGCAACCAAGCCGACAAAAAAAACTGAACAAGCAACCAAGCCGACAAAATTCACTGAGCAAGCAAGCAAGACTACAACAAACACATCCGTTTGTTGATACGCTATTTAAAAAATGCCAAGGTATTGAGGGAAAAAACACAGAGCAAGCAAGCAAGCCGGCAAAAAACACATCGCTTCGCTGAAAAGCAATTTAAAATATGCCAAGCAATTGGGGAAAAAAACACTGAGCAAGCAACCAAGCCGACAAAACACACTGAGCAAGCAACCAAGCCGACAAAACACACTGAGCAAGCAACCAAACCGACAAAACACACTGAGCAAGCAACCAAGCCGACAAACCACTCTGAACAAGCAACCAAGCCGACAAAAAAAACTGAACAAGCAACCAATCCGACAGAACACACTGAGCAACCAAGCAAGCCGACAGAACACACAGAGGAAGCAAGCAAGCAGACCAAACATACTGTGCAAGCGAGGAAGCCGACAAAACACACTGAGCAAGCGAGCAAGTCGGCAAAACATACTGAGCAAGCAACCAAGCCGACAAAACACACTGAGCAAGCAACCAAGCCGACAAAGCACACTGAGCAAGCAAGCAAGCCGACAAAACACACCGATAAAGCAAGCAAGTGAGCAAGCCGACAAAATACACATCAGTTCGCTGAAAAGCAATTTTTAAAAATGCCAAGCAATTGGGGAAAAGAAACATCGAGCAAGCAAGCAAGCCGACGAAAAGCATATCAGTTCGCTGAAAACCACATCGAGGGGACTCACCGTGAAGTAGACGTGCTTCACAGCTCAGAGAGCCGTGAACCTCTCGGTTCCTTGATCTGGCAGAGACTGAGTGAGGCATGGCACTTCCCGGTTTTATAGTCCCTCCCCCTCGGAAAAAATACACATCCGTTCGTTGAAAATAAATTTTAAAAAATGCCGAGCAATTGGGGACAACACACTGAGCATGCAAGCATGTCGACAACACACATTGAGCAAGCAACCAAGCCGACAAAACACACTGAGCAAGCGAGCAAGTCGACAAAACACACTGAGCAAGCAACCAAGCCGACAAAAAACACATCCCTTCGCTGAAAAGCAATTTAAAAATGTCAAGCAATTGGGGAAAAAACACTGAGCAAGCAAGCAAGCCGACAAAAAACACACCCCTTCGCTGAAAAGCAATTTAAAAAATGCCAAGCAATTGGGGAAAATACACTGAGCAATCAAGCAAGACGGCAAAGCACACCGAGCAAGCAAACAGGCCGACAAAACACACCGAGCAACAAGCAAGCCGACAAAACACACTGAGCAAGCAACCAAGCCGACAAAATACACTGAGCAAGCAATCAAGCCGACTAAACACACTGAGCAAGCAAGCCGACAAAACACACTGAGCAAGCAATCAAGCCGACAAAATGCACTGAGCAAGCAATCAAGCCGACAAAATACGCTGAGCAAGCAATCAAGCCGACTAAACACACTGAGCAAGCAAGCAAGCAAGCGAGCACACCGACAAAATACACACCAGTTCGCTGGAAAGCAATTTTAAAAAATGCCAAGCAATTGGGGAAAAGCAACATTGATCAAGCAAGCAAGCAAGCCGACAAAAAGCACATCCCTTCGCTGAAAAACAATTAAAAAAATGCCAAGCAATTGGTGAAATAAACACCGAGCAAGCAGACAAAAAACACATCCCTTCGCTGAAAGGCAATTTAAAAAATGCCAAGCAATTGGGGAAAAAACACTGAGCAAGCAAGCAAGCCGGCAAAACACAACGAGCAAGCAAGCAAGCCGACAAAATACACCGAGGAAGCAAGCAAGCCGACAAAACACACTGAGAAAGCGAGCAAGCCGACAAAACCGACAGAGGCCCGGGAACCGTTGGAGCGAGTGGAGGAGGGTCAGGGCTGTGAGTATTTAAATCGGACGCGGGACCTTCTTTTACAGAGGCCCGGGAACCGTTGGAGGGAGTGGAGGAGGGTTAGGGCGGTGAGTACTTAAATCGGGCGCCGGGCTTTATTTCACAGAGGCCCGGGAACCGTTGGAGCGAGTGGAGGAGGGTCAGGGCTTTACCAAACACCATAGGGAGGGTGCTGGTGGAAGCTGCTGATTGGTGGAAGCAGACTAGCGGAAGCAGCTGATTGGGTGCAACCTCAGGTTAGTATTTCTGCTTTCTGGTTAAAGGCACAGTGCTTTAGTAAAGGTACAGTGGGCTAAAGGTACAGTGGGCTAAAGGTACAGTGCTTTAGTAAAGGTACAGTGCTTTTTGTTTATATAATAAAGGTGCAGTTTAGAGGTCAAGAGGGAGCAGCTGTTGTGAGTCAGATACCTGCTGATTTCTCCCAGCAGTTTCTATTGTATTATACTTGTATCGGATCCAGGGTAAGGCGGGAGAATGACAGCCAGAGCAGTGTACTGTTCGGGATGTCAGATGTGGGAGGTCATGGTGTCGGATGGCCCTCCAGACGTCCACATCTGCACCAGGTGCAGCGAGATGGGGCTCCTAAGGGACCGTATTAGGATCCTGGAGCAGCAGCTCGATGACATCTGTCTGCTCAGGGAGAGTGAGGAGGTCATAGAGTGGACTTATAGGGAGGTGGTCACTCCAAAACCACGGGAGAGAGACATGTGGGTCACGCTAAGGAAGGGCAAGGGGCAGAGGCAGGGACGAGTGAGTACTCCAATGTCGGTACACCTTGCAAATAAGTACTCATGTTTGAGTACGGATGGGGGTGACGGCCTACCTGGCGGTAGCGACAGCGGACGGGCCTCCAGCACAGAGACCGGCCCTGTTGCTCCGAAAGGTAGGGACAAAAAGAAGAGGCCAATAGTAATTTGGGACTCTATTGTTAGGTGGTCGTATAGGCGATTCTGTGGGCGCAGTCGGGAGACCAGGATGGTGGTCTGCCTCCGTGGTGCCAAGGTCTCGGACGTGTCTCAACGCATCCAAGATATCCTGAAATCAGAGGGAGAGGAGGCCGAGGTCGTGGTACATATAGGTACCAATGACATAGGTAAAAAAAAGGACAGAGGTCCTGAAGGGAGGATTTAGGGAGTTGGGAGGAGAGTTAAGGAAAAGGACCAAAAATGTAACAATCTCATGATTACTGCCTGTGCCACGCGAAAGTGAAAATAGGAATGGAGCGAGGTGGAGGATAAAGCGTGGCTGAAAGACTCGTGCAGAAGTCAGGGATTCAAGTTTCTGGATCATTGGGACTTCTTTTGGGGAAGGTGGGGCCTGTACAGAAAGGATGGGCTGCACTTGATCCCGAGAGCGACCAATATCCTGGCGGGGAAATTTGCAAAGGCTACTGGGGAGACTTTAAACTAGAAGGGCTGGGGCGAGGGAGCCAAATAGAGAAAGCTAGTAGACAGAATTGGAGGCAGGAAACAGAAAAGGGAAGCACTCGGACACAAGAGGAGAAAGAAAAAAAGGAAACAAAACAGAGAATAAGAGGCAGGGGTTTCTTAAATGTGCATATTTTAATGCTAGGAGCATTGGAAGAAAGGTGGATGAGCTTAGTGTCTGGATAGACACCTGGAAGTATGATGATTTGGCGATCAGTGAAACATGGTTGCAGGAGGGCTGTGATTGGAAACTAAATATTCCATGATTTCGTTGCTTCAGGTGTGATAGAATTGGAGGGGCAAGAGGTGGAGGTGTTGCATTTCTAGTCAGGGAAGATATTACAGCAGTGCTTTGGAAGGATAGATTGGAGGGCTCATCTAGGGAGGCTATTTGGGTGGAAATGAGAAGTGGAAAAGGTGTAGCAACAATTATAGGGGAATATTATAGACCGCCAAATGGGGAACGAGAATTGGAAGAGCAAATATGTAAGGAGATGGCAGATATTAGTAGTAAGCACAAGGCAGTGATTGTGGGAGATTTCAACTTTCCACACATAGACTGGGAAACACATTCTGTAAATGGGCTGGATGGTTTGGAGTTTGTAAAATGTGTGCAGGATAGTTTTTGCAGCAATACATAGAGGTACCTACTAGAGGAGGGGCAGACCTGGACCTCCTGTTAGAAAATGAGATGGGACAGGTGGCGGAGGTATGCGTTGGTGAGCACTTCGGGTCCAGTGATCACAATACCATTAGTTTCAATATAATTATGGAGACGGTCAGAACTGGACCTAGGGTTGAGATTTTTGATTGAAGAAAGGCTAACTTTGATGAGATGCGAAATGATTTAAAAGGAGTGAACTGGGATATTTTGTTTTATGGGAAGGATGTAGAAGAGAAATGGAGGATATTTAAAGGGGAAATTTTAAGAGTATCGAATAGTTATGTTCCTGTTCGGTTGAAAGGAAACAGTAAAAATTGGAAAGAGCCCTGGTTTTCAAGGGAAATTGGACATCTTGTTCGGAAAAAGAGGGAGATCTACAATAATTATAGGCAGCATGAAGTAAATGAGGTGCTTGAGGAGTATAAGGAATGTAAAAAGAATCTTAAGAAAGAAATTAGAAAAGCTAAAGAAGATATGAGGTTGCTTTGGCACGTAAGGTGAAAGTAAATCCAAAGGGTTTCTACAGCTATATTAATAGCAAAAGGATAACGACGGATAACATTGGTCCATTGGAGAGACAGAGTGGACAGCTATCTGCAGAGCCAAAAGAGGTGGGGGAGATATTGAACAATTTATTTTCTTCGGTATTCACCAAGGAGAAGGATATTGAATTATGTGAGGTAAGGGATACTAGTAGAGTAGCTATGGATACTATGAGTTTTAAAGTAAAAGAGATACTGACACTTTTGAAAAATATAAAAGTGGATAAGTCTCCAGGTCCTGACAGTATATTCCCTAGGACATTGAGGGAAGTTAATGTAGAAATAGCCGGGGCTATGACAGAAATATTTCAAATGTCCTTAGAAACGGGAATAGTCCCCGAGGATTGGCGTACTGCGCATGTTGTTCCATTGTTTAAAAAGGGTTCTAATAGTAAACCTAGCAATTATAGACCTGTTAGTTTGACTTCAGTGGTGGGCAAATTAATGGAAAAGATACTTAGAGATAATATATATAATCATCTGGATAAACAGGGTCTGATTAGGAACTGTCAGCATGGATATGTGCGTGGAAGGTCAAGTTTGACTAATCTTCTTGAATTTTTTTAAGAGGTTACTGGGGAACTTGACGAGGGTAGAGCAGTGGATGTTGTCTATATGGACTTTAGTAAGGCCTTTGACAAGGTTCCTCATGGAAGGTTGGTTAAGAACGTTCAACTGTTGGGTATAAATGCAGGAGTAGCAAGATGGATTCAACAGTGGCTGAATGGGATAAGCCAGAGGGTAATGGTGGGTGGGTGTTTGTCGGGTTGGAGGCAGGTGACTAGTGGGGTGCCTCAGGGATCTGTGTTGGGTCCTTTGTTGTTTGTCATGTACATCAATGATCTGGATGAAGGTGTGGTGAATTGGATTAGTAAGTATGCAGATGATACCAAGATAATTGTGGGTAATGAAGAGGATTTCCAAAGTCTACAGAGTGATTTAGGCCATTTGGAAGAATGGGCTGAAAGATGGCAGATGGAGTTCAATGCTGATAAATGTGAGGTGCTACACCTTGGCAGGACAAATCAAAATAGGACGAACATGGTAAATGGTAGGGAATTGAAGAATACAGTTGAACAGAGGGATCTGGGAATAACCGTGCATATTTCCTTGAAGGTGGAATATCATATAGATAGGGTGGTAAAGAAAACTTTTAGTATGCTAGCCTTTATAAATCAGAGCATTTAGTATAGAACCTGGGAGGTAATGTTTAAATTGTACATGGCATTGGTGAGACCAAATCTGGAGTATGGTGTACAATTTTGGTCGCCCAATTATAGGAAGGATGTAAACAAATTACAGAGAGTACAGAGGAGATTTACTAGAATGTTGCCTGGGTTTCAACAACTAAGTTACAGAGATAGGTTGAATAAGTTAGGTCTTTATTCTCTGGAGCGCACAAGGTTAAGGGGGGACTTGATAGACGTCTTTAAAATGATGAGAGGGATAGACAGAGTTGATGTGGACAAGCTTTTCCCTTTGTGAATAGGGAAGATTCAAACAAGAGGACATGACTTCAGAATTAAGGGACAGAAGTGCAGGGGTAACATGAGGGGGAACTTCTTTACTCAGAGAGAGGTAGCGGTGTGGAATGAGCTACCAGTGGAAGTGGTGGAGGCAGGTTCGTTGGTATCATTTAAAAATAAATTGGATAGACATATGGATGAGAAGGTAATGGAGGGTTGTGGTATGAGTGCAGGCAGGTGGGACTAAGGGGAAAAAGTTGTTCGGCACGGACTTTAAGTGCCGAGATGGCCTGTTTCCGTGCTGTAATTGTTATATGGTTATAAAACAAACTGAGCAAGCAACCAAGCCGACAATACACACTGAGCCTACAACCAAGCCGACGAAATACACTGAGCAAGCAATCAAACCGACTAAACACACTGAGCAAGCAAGCAAGCGAGCACGCCGACATAATACACACCAGTTCGCTGGAAAGCAATTTTAAAAAATGCCAATCAATTAGGGAAAAGGAACATTGAGCAAGCAAGCAAGCAGACAAAAAACACATCCGTTCGCTGAAAACCACATCGAGGGGACTCACAATGGAGTAGACGAGCTTCGCGGTTCAGAGAGCCGTGACACTCTCGCTTCCTAGGTCTGGCAGAGACTGAGTGAGGCACGGCACTTCCGGGTTTTATAGTCCCTCCCCCTCGGAAAAAATACACATCTGTTCGTTGGAAATCAATTAAAAAAATGCGAAGCAATTGGGAAAAAACACAGAGCAAGCAAACAAGCCGACAAAACGCACTGAGCAAGCAAGCAAGCCGACAAAACACACTGAGCAAGCAACCAAGTCGACAAAACACACTGAGCAAGCAACCAAGCCAACAAAAAACACATCCCTTCGCTGAAAAGCAATTTAAAAAATGACAAGATTTTGGGGAAAAAAACACTGAGCAAGCAAGCCGACAAAAAACACTGAGCAAGCAATCAAGCCGACAAAACACGCTGAACCTGCAACGAAGCCAACATAATTCACTGAGCAAGCGAGCAAGCCGAGAAAGCACACTGAGCAAGCACGCAAGCCGACAAAACGCACTGAGCAAGCAACGAAGCCGACAAAACACTTTGAGTAAGCAACCAAGCCGACAAAACACACTGAGCAAGCAACCAAGCCGACAAAAAAACACATCGCTTTGCTGAAAAGCAATAAAAAAAATGTCAAGCAATTGGGTGAAATAAACACTGAGCAAGCAAGCACGCCGACAAAAAACACACACCTTCGCTGAAACGCAATTTAAAAAATACCAAGCAATTGGGGAAAAAAACACCGAGCAAGCAAGCAAGCAAGCCGACAAAATACACCGAGCAAGCAAGCAAGCCGAAAAAACATACTGAGAAAGCGAGCAAGCCGAGAAAACACACTGAGTAAGCGAGCAGCCGACAAAACTCACTGAGCAAGCAACCAAGTCGACAATACACACTGAGCATGCAACCAAGCTGACAAAACACATCGAGCAAGCAACCAAGCCGACAAAACTCACTGAGCAACCAACCAAGCCGACAAAACACACTGAGCAAGCAACCAAGCCGACTAAACACACTGAGCAAGCAAGCCGACAAAACACACTGAGTAAGCAAGCAGTTGTGTTCAAGAAGGAACTGCAGATGCTGGAAGATCGAAGGTACACAAAATTGCTGGAGAAACTCAGCGGGTGCAGCAGCATCTATGGAGCGAAGGAAATAGGCGACGTTTCGGGCCGAAACCCTTCTTCAGACTCGAGTAAGCAAGCAAGCGAGCACGCCGACAAAATACACACCAGTTCGCTGGAAAGCAATTTTTTAAAATGCCAAGCAATTGGGGAAAAGAAACATTGAGCAAGCAAGCAAGCAAGCCGACAAAAACACATCTTTTCGCTGAAAACCACATCGAGAGGACACACCGTGGAGTAGACGTGCTTCGCAGTTCAGAGAGCAAGCAAGCAAGCCGACAAAAAACACTTAGCAAGCAACCAAGACGACAAAAAACTCTGAGCAAGCAACCAAGCCGACAAAACACACTGAACAAGCATCCAAGCCGACTAAATTCACTGAGCAAGCGAGCCAGCCGACAAAGCACACTGAGCTAGCAATCAAGCCGACAAAACGCACTGAGCTAGCAATCAAGCCGACAAAACGCACTGAGCATGCAACGAAGCCGACAAAACACATGAGCAAGCAACCAAGCCGACAAAACATACTGAGCAACCAAGCAAGCCGACAAAACACACAGAACAAGCAAGCAAGCAAGCCGACAAAACACACAGAACAAGCAAGCAAGCAGACAAAACACACTGTGCAAGCGAGGAAGCCGACAAAACACACTGAGCAAGCGAGCAAGTCGACAAAACACACTGAGCAAGCAACCAAGCCGACAAACCATACTGATCAAGCAACCAAGCCGACAAAGTACACAGAGCAAGCACCAAAGCCGATAAAACACACCGATAAAGCAAGCAAGCGAGGAAGCCGACAAAATACACATCAGTTCGCTGAAAAGGATTTTTTAAAAATGCCATGCAATTGGGGGAAAAAAACACTGAGCAAGCAAGCAAACCGATAAAAAACACATCAGTTCGCTGAAAACCACATCGAGGGGACTCACCGTGAAGTAGACGTGCTTCGCAGCTCAGAGAGCCGTGACCCTCTCGGTTCCTTGGACTGGCAGAGACTGAGTCAGGCACGGCACTTCCTGGTTTTATAGCCCCTCAACCTCGGAAAAAATACACATCCGTTGGTTGAAAAGCAATTTAAAAAATGCCAAGCAATTGGGGGAAATAATTCAGTGAGGCACGGCTCTTCCGGGTCTTATAGTCCCACGCCCTCGGAAAAAATACACGTCCGTTCTCTGAAAAGCAATTTGTTTTTAATGCCAAGCAATTGTGGGGGGGGGGACACTGAGCAAGCAAGCAAGCCGACAAAAACACACATCCCTTCGCTGAAAAGCAATTTAAAAAAATGTCAAGTAATTGGGGGGGAAAAACACACTGAGCAAGCAAACAATCCGACAAAACACACTGAGCAAGCAGCCAAGCCGAAGAAATACACTGAGCAAGCAAGCAAGCACGCCGACAAAACACACTGAGCAAGCGAGCAAGCCGACAAAACACACTGAGCAAGCGAGCAAGCCGACAAAACACACTGAGCAAGCAACAAAGCCGACAAAACGCACTGAGCAAGCAACCAAGCCGGCAAAACACTCTGAGCAAGTGAGCAAGCAGACAAAATACACTGAGCAAGCGAGCAAGCCGACAAACTACACGTCAGTTCGCTGAAAAGCAATTAAAAAATGCCAAGCAATTGGGTAAAAAAACACTGAGCAACCAAGTCGACAAAACACAGTGAACAATCAACCAAGCCGACAAAACACAGTGAACAATCAACCAAGCCACAAAACAGAGTGAACAAGCAACCAAGCCGACAAAACACTCTGAGCAAGCAATCAAGCCGACAAAACACACTGATCAAGCAACCAAACCGACAAAACAATCTGAGCAAGCAACCAATCCGACAAAACAATCTGAGCAAGCAACCAAGCCGACAAAACACACTGAGCAAGCAACCAAGAGGACAAAATACACTGAGCAAGCAACCAAGTCGACAAAACACACTGGGCAGGCAACCCAGCCGACAGAACACACTGAGCAAGCAAGCAAGCTGACAAAACACATTCAGCAAGCAAGCAAGCCGACAAACCACACTGAGCAAGCAAGCCGACAAACGCACTGAGCAAGCAACCGAGAGGACAAAATACACTGTGCAAGCAACCAAGCCGACAAAACATACTGAGCAAGCGAGCAAGCCGACAAAACACACTGAGCAAGCAACCAAGCCGACAAAACGCACAAAGCAAGCAACCAAGCCGACAAAACACACTGAGCAAGCAAGCTGACAAAACACATTGAGCAATCAAGCAAGCGAGCACGCCGACAAAATACACACCAGTTCGCTGGAAAGCAATTTAAAAATATGCCAAGCAATTGGGGGAAAAGAAACATTGAGCAAGCAAGCAAGCCGACAAAAAACACATCTGTTCGCTGAAAACCACATCGAGGGGACTCACCGTGGAGTAGACGTGCTTCGCAGTTCAGAGAGCCGTGACACTCTCGCTTCCTGGGTCTGGCAGGGACTGAGTGAGGCACTGCACTTCCGGGTTGTAGAGTGCCACCCCCTCTGTAAAAATACACATCCGTTCGTTGATAAGCAATTAAAAAAATGGCAGGCAATTGAGGGAAAAAAACACAGAGCAAGCAAGCAAGCAGGCAAAAAACACATCCCTTCGCTGAAAACTATTTAAAATATGCCAAGCAATTGGTGCAATAAACTGAGCAAGCAAGCATGCCGACAAAAAACACAACCCTTCGCTGAAAGGCAATTTTAAAAATGCCAAGCAATTGGGGAAAAAGCACTGAGCAAGCAAGCAAGCCGACAAAACACACTGAGCAAGCAACCAAGCCGACAAAACACACTGAGCAAGCAATCAAGCCGACAAAACACTCTGAGCAAGCAACCAAGCCGACCAAACAACTGAGCAAGCGAGCAAGCCGACAAACCACATTGAGCAAGCAATCAAGCCGACAAAACACACTGAGCAAGCAAGGAAGCCGACAAAACACTCTGAGCAAGAAACCACGCCGACAAAGCACACTGAGCAAGCAACCACGCCGAAAATAAACACCGATAAAGCAAGCAAGCGAGCAAGCCGACAAAATACACATCAGTTCGCTGAAAAGCAATTTAAAAAAATGCCAAGCAATTGGGGAAAAGAAACACTGAGCAAGCAAGCAAGCCGACAAAAAACACATCAGTTCGCTGGAAACAACATCGAGGGGACTCACCGTGAAGTAGACGTGCTTCACAGCTCAGAGAGCCGTGACCCTCTCGGTTCCTTGGTCTGGCAGAGACTGAGTGAGGCACGGCACCTCCGAGTTTTATAGTCCCTCCCCCTCGGAAAAAATACACATCCGTTCGTTGGAAAGCAATTTAAAAAATGCCAAGCAATTGGGGAAAACACACTGAGCAAGCAAGCAAGCCGCCAAAAAACATATCCGTTCGCTGAAAAGCAATGTAAAAAATGCCAAGCAATTGGGGAAAAAAACACTGAGCAAGAAGGCAAGCCATCAAAAGACATATATGTTCGCTGAAAAGCAATAAAAAAAATTCCAAGCAATTGGGGACAAAAACACAGAGCAAGCAAGCAAGTACAAAAAACACATGGCTGCTTGCTCAGTGTCTTTTGCCAATCAATTGGCAAAAAAAAACACTGAGCAAGCAAGCCAGAGGACAAATAACACTGAGTAAGCAAACAAGTCGACGAAACACACTGGGCAAGCAACCAAGCCGACAAAACACACTGAGCAAGCGAGCAAGCCGTGAAAACACACTGAGCAAGCGAGCAAGCCGCCAAAACACACTGAGCAAGCGATCAAGCCAACAAACTACACATCAGTTCGCTTAAAAGCAATTTAAAACCTGCCAAGCAATTGGGTAAAAAAAATACTGAGCAAGCAAGCAAGCCTACAAAAAAACACACCCGTACGCTGAAAAGCAATTAAAAAATGCCAAGCAATTGGGGGGGGAAACACTGAGCCGGCATGCAAGCCGACAAAAAACACATCCGTTCGCTGAAAATCAAATTTTAAAATGCCAAGCAATTGGGGGGGTGGGGGGGTTGGGGGACATTGAGCAAGCAAGCAAGCCGACAAAAAAACACATCCCTTCGCTGAAAAGCAATTTTAAAAATGCCAAGCAATTGGGGGAAAAACACTGAGCAACAAGCAAGCTGACAAAACACACTGAGCAAGCAACCAAGCCGACAAAACCCACTGAGCAAGCAAGCAATCCGACAAAACACTCTGAGCAAGCAACCAAGCCGACAAAACTCACTGAGCAAGTGAGAAAACCGACAAAACACACCGAGCAAGCGATCAAGCCGACAAACTACACATCAGTTCGGTGAAAAGCAATTTAAAACCTGCCAAGCAATTGCGTTAAAAAAAAATACTGAGCAAGCAAGCAAGCCGACAAAAAACACATCCCTTCGCTGAAAAGCAATTTAAAAAATGCCAAGCAACTGGGGCAAATAAAACACTGAACAAGCAACCAAGCCGACATAACCCACTGAGCAAGCAACCAATAGGACAGAATACACTGCGCAAGCAACGAAGCCGGCAAAACACACTGAGCAAGCAAGCAAGCCTACACAACACACTGAGCAAGCAACCATGCCGACAAAACTCTCTGAGCAAGCAACCTAGCCGACAAAACATACAGAGCAAGTGAGCAAGCCGACTAAACAGACTGTGCGACAAACTACACGTCAGTTCGCTGAAAAGCAATTTTAAAAATGCCAAGCATTTGTGTAAAAAAAACACTGAGCAAGCAAGCAAGCCGACCAGACACACTGAACAAGCAATCAAGCCCACAATGCACACTGAGCATGCAATCACGCTGAAAAAACACACTGAACCAGCAACCAAGCCGACAAAACACATCGAGCAAGCAAGCGAGCACGCCGACAAAACACACACCAGTTCGCTGGAAATCAATTTTTAAAAATGCCAAGCAATTGGGGAAATGAAACATTGAGCAAGCAAGCAAGCCGACAAAAACACATCAGTTCGCTGAAAACCACATCGAGGGGACTCACCGTGGAGTAGACGTGCTTCGCAGTTCAGAGAGCCGTGACACTCTCGCTTAAGCATACAACCATATTACAATTACAGCACGGACACAGGCCATCTCGGCCCTACAAGTCCGTGCCAAGCAACTTGTTTCCCTTAGTTCCTCCTGCCTGCACTCATACCATAACCCTCCATTCCCCTCTCATCCATATGCCTATCCAATTTAATTTTAAATGATACCAACGAACCTGCCGCCACCACTTCCACTGGACGCCCATTCCACACCGCTACCACTCTCTGAGTAAAGAAGTTATCCCTCATGTTACCCCTAAACTTCTGTCCCTTAATTCTGAAGTCATGTCCTCTTGTTTGAATCTTCCCTATTCTCAAAGGGAAAAGCTTGATCACGTCAACTCTGTCTATCCCTCTCATCATTTTAAAGACCTCTATCAAGTCGCCCCTTAGCCTTCTGCGCTCCAGAGAATAAAGACCTAACTTATTCAACCTATCTCTGTAACTTAGTTGTTGAAACCCAGGCAACATTCTAGTAAATCTCGTCTGTACTCTCTCTATTTTGTTGACATCCTTCCTATAATTGGGCGACCAAAATTGTACACCATACTCCAGATTTGGTCTCACCAATGCCTTGTACAATTTTAACATTACATCCCAGCTTCCATACTCAATGCTCTGATTTATAAAGGCTAGCATACCAAAAGCTTTCTTTACCACCCTATCTATATGAGATTCCACCTTCAAGGAACTATGCACGGTTATTCCCAGATCCCTCTGTTCAACTGTATTCTTCAATTCCCTACCATTTATCATGTACGTCCTATTTTGATTTGTCCTGCCAAGGTGTAACACCTCACATTTATCAGCATTAAACTCCATCTGCCATCTTTCAGCCCATTTTTCCAAATGGTCTAAATCACTCTGTAGACTTTGGAAATCCTCTTCATTATCCACAACACCCCCTATCTTGGTATCATCTGCATACTTACTAATCCAATTTACCACCCCTTCATCCAGATCATTGATGTACATGACAAACAACAAAGGCCCCAACACAGATCTCCGAGGCACCCCACTAGTCACCTGCCTCCAACCAGACAAACAGCCATCCACCATTACCCTCTGTCTTCTCCCATTCAGCCACTGCTGAATCCATCTTGCTATTCCTGCATTTATACCCAACAGTTTAACCTTCTTAACCAACCTTCCATGAGGAACCTTGTCAAAGGCCTTACTAACGTCCATATAGACAACATCCACTGCTTTACCCTCGTCAATTTCCTAGTAACCTCTTCAAATAATTCAAGAAGATTAGTCAAACATGACCTTCCTGGCACAAATCCATGTTGACTGTTCCTAATCTGACCCTGTTTATCCAGATGCTTATATATATTATCTCTAAGTATCTTTTCCATTAATTTGCCCACCACTGAAGTCAAACTAACAGGCTATAATTGCTAGGTTTACTCTTAGAACCCTTTTTAAACAATGGAACAACATGCGCAGTACGCTAATCCTCGGGGACTATTCCCGTTTCTAATGACATTTGAAATATTTATGTCATAGCCCCGGCTATTTCTGCACTAACTTCCCTCAATGTCCTAGGGAATATCCTGTCAGGACCTGGAGACTTATCCACTTTTATATTTTTCAAACGTGTCAGTACTTCTTTTACTTTGAATCTCATAGTATCCATAACTACTCTACTCGTTTCCCTTACCTCACATACTTCAATATCCTTCTCTTTGGTGAATACCGAAGAAAATCAATTGTTCAATATCTCCCCCATCTCTTTTGGCTCTGCAGATAGCTGCCCACTCTGTTTCTCCAATGGACCAATTTTATCCCTCGTTATCCTTTTGCTATTATTATAGCTGTAGAAACCCTTTGGATTTACTTTCACCTTACTTGCCAAAGCAACCTCATATCTTCTTTTAGCTTTTATAATTTCTTTCATAAGATTCTTTTTACATTCCTTATACTCCACAAGCACCTCATTTACTTCATGCTGCCTATAATTATTGTAGATCTCCCTCTTTTTCCGAACAAGATGTCCAATTTCCCTTGAAAACCAGGGTTCTTACCAATTTTTACTGTTTCCTTTCAACCGAACAGGAACATAAAGATTCTGTACTCTTAAAAGTTCCCCTTTAAATGTCCACAATTTTTCTTCGACATCTTTCCCATAAAACAAAATGTCCCAGTCCACTCCTTTTAAATCATCTCGCATCTCGTCAAAGTTAGCCTTTCTCCAATCAAAAATCTCAACCCTAGGTCCAGTTCTGACCTTCTCCATAATTATATTGAAACTAAGGGTATTGTGATCACTGGACCCGAAGTGCTCCCCAACGCATACCTCCGCCACCTGTCCCGTCTCATTTCCTAACAGGAGTTCCAGCACTGCCCATCCTCTAGTAGGTACCTCTATGTATTGCTGCAAAAAACTATCCTGCACACATTTTACAAACTGCAAAACATCCAGCCCATTTACAGAATGTGTTTCCCAGTCTATGTGTGGAAAGCTGAAATCTCCCACAATCACTACCTTGTGCTTACTACTAATATCTGCTATCTCCTTACATATTTGCTCTTCCAATTCTCGTTCCTCATTTGGCTGTCTATAATACACCCCTATAAGTGTTGCTACACCTTTCCCACTTCTCAGTTCCACCCAAATAGCCTCCCTAGATGAGCCCTCCAATCTATCCTGCCAAAGCACTGCTGTAATATCTTCCCTGACTAGCAATGCAACACCTGCACCTCTTGCCCCCCCCCCCCCCTCTTGCTTCCTGGGTCTGGCAGAGACTGAGTGAGGCATGGCACTTCCGGGTTTTATAGTCCCTCCCCCTCGGAAAAAATACACATCCGTGTGATGATAAGCAAATTTTAAAATGCCAAGCAATTGAGGGAAAAAAACACAGAGCAAGCAACCAAGCCGACAAAAAAAACTGAACAAGCAACCAAGCCGACAAAATTCACTGAGCAAGCAAGCAAGACTACAACAAACACATCCGTTTGTTGATAAGCAATGTAAAAAATGCCAAGCCATTGAGGGATAAAACACAGAGCAAGCAAGCAAGCCGGCAAAAAACACATCGCTTCGCTGAAAAGCAATTTAAAATATGCCAAGCAATTGGGGAAAAAACACTGAGCAAGCAAGCAAGCCGACAAAACGCACTAAGCAAGCAAGCAAGCCGACAAACACACTGAGCAAGCAACCAAGCCGACAAAACACACCGAACAAGCAACCAAGCCGACAAAACACACTGAGCAAGCAACCAAACCGACAAAACACACTGAGCAAGCAACCAAGCCGACAAAAAAAACTGAACGAGCAACCAAGCCGACAAAATTCACTGAGCAAGCAAGCAAGCCTACAAAAAAACACAACCGTTTGTTGATAAGCAATTTAAAAAATGCCAAGCAATTGGGGGGAAAAACACAGAGCAAACAAGCAAGCCGGCAAAAAAACACATCCCTTCGATGAAAAGCAATTTAAAATATGCAAAGCAATTGGGGAAAAAACACTGAGCAAGCAAGCAAGCCGACAAAACGCACTGTGCAAGCAAGCAACCGTCAAACACACTGAGCAAGCAACCAAGCCGACAAAACACACTGAGCAAGCAACCAAGCCGACAAAAAAACTGAACAAGCAACCAATCCGACAGAACACACTGAGCAACCAAGCAAGCCGACAGAACACACAGAGCAAGCAAGCAAGCAGCCCAAACATACTGTGCAAGCGAGGAAGCCGACAAAACACACTGAGCAAGCGAGCAAGTCGGCAAAACACACTGAGCAAGCAACCAAGCCGACAAAACACACTGAGCAAACAACCAAGCCGACAAAGCACACTGAGCAAGCAACCAAGCCGGCAAAACACACCGATAAAGCAAGCAAGTGAGCAAGCCGACAAAATACACATCAGTTCGCTGAAAAGCAATTTTTAAAAATGCCAAGCAATTGGGGAAAAGAAACATCGAGCAAGCAAGCAAGCCGACGAAAAGCATATCAGTTCGCTGAAAACCACATCGAGGGGACTCACCATGAAGTAGAAGTGCTTCACAGCTCAGAGAGCCGTGAACCTCTCGGTTCCTTGGTCTGGCAGAGACTGAGTGAGGCATGGCACTTCCCGGTTTTATAGTCCCTCCCCCTCGGAAAAAATACACATCCGTTCGTTGAAAATAAATTTTAAAAAATGCCGAGCAATTGGGGACAACACACTGAGCATGCAAGCATGTCGACAACACACATTGAGCAAGCAACCAAGCCGACAAAACACACTGAGCAAGCGAGCAAGTCGACAAAACACACTGAGCAAGCAACCAAGCCGACAAAAAACACATCCCTTCGCTGAAAAGCAATTTAAAAATGTCAAGCAATTGGGGAAAAAACACTGAGCAAGCAAGCAAGCCGACAAAAAACACACCCTTCGCTGAAAAGCAATTTAAAAAATGCCAAGCAATTGGGGAAAATACACTGAGCAATCAAGCAAGACGGCAAAGCACACCGAGCAAGCAAAGCAGGCCGACAAAACACACCGAGCAACAAGCAAGCCGACAAAACACACTGAGCAAGCAACCAAGCCGACAAAATACACTGAGCAAGCAATCAAGCCGACTAAACACACTGAGCAAGCAAGCCGACAAAACACACTGAGCAAGCAATCAAGCCGACAAAATGCACTGAGCAAGCAATCAAGCCGACAAAATACGCTGAGCAAGCAATCAAGCCGACTAAACACACTGAGCAAGCAAGCAAGCAAGCGAGCACACCGACAAAATACACACCAGTTCGCTAGAAAGCAATTTTAAAAATGCCAAGCAATTGGGGAAAAGCAACATTGATCAAGCAAGCAAGCAATCCGACAAAAAAGCACATCCCTTCGCTGAAAAAGCAATTTAAAAAATGCCAAGCAATTGGTGAAATAAACACCGAGCAAGCAAGCAGACAAAAAACACATCCCTTCGCTGAAAGGCAATTTAAAAAATGCCAAGCAATTGGGGAAAAAACACTGAGCAAGCAAGCAAGCCGGCAAAACACAACGAGCAAGCAAGCAAGCCGACAAAATACACCGAGGAAGCAAGCAAGCCGACAAAACACACTGAGAAAGCGAGCAAGCCGACTAAACCGACAGAGGCCCGGGAACCGCTTGGAGCGAGTGGAGGAGGGTCAGGGCTGTGAGTATTTAAATCGGACGCGGGACCTTCTTTTACAGAGGCCCGGGAACCGTTGGAGGGAGTGGAGGAGGGTTAGGGCGGTGAGTACTTAAATCGGGCGCCGGGCTTTATTTCACAGAGGCCCGGGAACCGTTGGAGCGAGTGGAGGAGGGTCAGGGCTTTACCAAACACCATAGGGAGGGTGCTGGTGGAAGCTGCTGATTGGTGGAAGCAGACTAGCGGAAGCAGCTGATTGGGTGCAACCTCAGGTTAGCATTTCTGCTTTCTGGTTAAAGGCACAGTGCTTTAGTAAAGGTACAGTGGGCTAAAGGTACAGTGGGCTAAAGGTACAGTGCTTTAGTAAAGGTACAGTGCTTTTTGTTTATATAATAAAGGTGCAGTTTAAAGGTCAAGAGGGAGCAGCTGTTGTGAGTCAGATACCTGCTGATTTCTCCCAGCAGTTTCTATTGTATTATACTTGTATCGGATCCAGGGTAAGGCGGGAGAATGACAGCCAGAGCAGTGTACTGTTCGGGATGTCAGATGTGGGAGGTCATGGTGTCGGATGGCCCTCCAGACGTCCACATCTGCACCAGGTGCAGCGAG
The DNA here is from genome assembly GCF_010909765.2 of Amblyraja radiata. Classification (NCBI taxonomy): domain Eukaryota; kingdom Metazoa; phylum Chordata; class Chondrichthyes; order Rajiformes; family Rajidae; genus Amblyraja; species Amblyraja radiata. The sequence goes on along the minus strand of NC_046000.1, from coordinate 3,340,705 downwards.
ATGGGGCTCCTAAGGGACCGTATTAGGATCCTGGAGCAGCAGCTCGATGACCTCTGTCTGCTCAGGGAGAGTGAGGAGGTCATAGAGGGGAGTTATAGGGAGGTGGTCACTCCAAAACCACTGGGAGAGAGACATGTGGGTCACGCTAAGGAAGGGCAAGGGGAAGAGGCAGGGACGAGTGAGTACTCCAATGTCGGTACACCTTGCAAATAAGTACTCATGTTTGAGTACGGATGGGGGTGACGGCCTACCTGGCGGTAGCGACAGCGGACGGGCCTCCAGCACAGAGACCGGCCCTGTTGCTCCGAAAGGTAGGGACAAAAAGAAGAGGCCAATAGTAATTTGGGACTCTATTGTTAGGGGGTCGTATAGGCGATTCTGTGGACGCAGTCGGGAGACCAGGATGGTGGTCTGCCTCCGTGGTGCCAAGGTCTCGGACGTGTCTCAACGCATCCAAGATATCTTGAAATCAGAGAGAGAGGAGGCTGAGGTCGTGGTACATATAGGTACCAATGACATAGGTAAAACAAAGGAAAGAGGTCCTGAAGGGAGGATTTAGGGAGTTGTGAGGAGAGTTAAGGAAAAGGACCAAAAATGTAACAATCTCATGATTACTGCCTGTGCCACGCGAAAGTGAGAATAGGAATGGAGCGAGGTGGAGGATAAATGCGTTGCTGAAAGACTCGTGCAGAATGCAGTGATTCAAGTTTCTGGATCATTGGGACTTATTTTGGGGAAGGTGCGGCCTGTACAGAAAGGATGGGCTGCACTTGAACCCGAGGGGGGCCAATATCCTGGCGGGGAAATTTGCAAAGGCTACTGGGGAGACTTTAAACTAGAAGGGTTGGGGCGAGGGAGTCAAATAGAGAAAGCTAGTAGACAGAATTGGAGGCAGGAAACAGAAAAGGGAAGCACTCGGACACAAGAGGTGAAAGAAAAAAAAGGAAACAAAACAGAAAATAACAGGCAGGGGTTTCTTAAATGTGCATATTTTAATGCTAGGAGCATTGGAAGAAAGGTGGATGAGCTTAGAGTCTGGATAGACACCTGGAAGTATGATGATTTGACGATCATTGAAACATGGTTGCAGGAGGGCTGTGATTGGAAACTAAATATTCCATGATTTCGTTGCTTCAGGTGTGATAGAATTGGAGGGGCAAGAGGTGGAGGTGTTGCATTGCTAGTAAGGGAAGATATTACAGCAGTGCTTTGGAAGGATAGATTTTAGGGCTCATCTAGGGAGGCTATTTGGGTGGAAATGAGAAGTGGGAAAGGTGTAGCAACAATTATAGGGGAATATTATAGACCGCCAAATGGGGAACGAGAATTGGAAGAGGAAATATGTAAGGAGATGGCAGATATTAGTAGTAAGCACAAGGTAATGATTGTGGGAGATTTCAACTTTCCACACATAGACTGGGAAACACATTCTGTAAATGGGCTGGATGGTTTGGAGTTTGTAAAATGTGTGCAGGATAGTTTTTTGCAGCAATACATAGAGGTACCTACTAGAGGAGGGGCAGACCTGGACCTCCTGTTAGGAAATGAGATGGGACAGGTGGCGGAGGTATGCGTTGGTGAGCACTTCGGGTCCAGTGATCACAATACCATTCGTTTCAATATAATTATGGAGACGGTCAGAACTGGACCTAGGGTTGAGATTTTTGATTGAAGAAAGGCTAACTTTGATGAGATGCGAAATGATTTAAAAGGAGTGAACTGGGACATTTTGTTTTATGGGAAGGATGTAGAAGAGAAATGGAGGATATTTAAAGGGGACATTTTAAGAGTAAGAATATTTATGTTCCTGTTCGGTTGAAAGGAAACAGTAAAAATTGGAAAGAGCCCTGGTTTTCAAGGGAAATTAGACATCTTGTTCGGAAAAAGAGGGAGATCTACAATAATTATAGGACAGCATGAAGTAAATGAGGTGCTTTAGGAGTATAAGGAATGTAAAAAGAATCTTAAGAAAGAAATTAGAAAAGTTAAAAGAAGATATGAGGTTGCTTTGGCAAGTAAGGTGAAAGTAAATCCAAAGGGTTTCTACAGCTATATTAATAGCAAAAGGATAACGATGGATAACATTGGTCCATTGGAGAGACAGAGTGGACAGCTATCTGCAGAGCCAAAAGAGGTGCGGGAGATATTGAACAATTTATTTTCTTCGGTATTCACGAAGGAGAAGGATATTGAATTATGTGATGTAAGGGATACTAGTAGAGTAGCTATGGATACTATGAGTTTTAAAGTAAAAGTGATATTGACACTTTTGAAAAATATAAAAGTGGATAAGTCTCCAGGTCCTGACAGGATATTCCCTAGGACATTGAGGGGAGTTCATGTAGAAATAGCCGGGGCTATGACAGAAATATTTCAAATGTCCTTAGAAACGGGAATAGTCCCCGAGGATTGGCGTACTGCGCATGTTGTTCCATTGTTTAAAAAGGCTTCTAAGAGTAAACCTAGCAATTATAGACCTGTTAGTTTGACTTCAGTGGTGGGCAAATTAATGGAAAAGATACTTAGAGATAATATATATAAGCATCTGGATAAACAGGGTCTGATTAGGAACTGTCAACATGGATTTGTGCGTGGAAGGTCATGTTTGACTAATCTTCTTGAATTTTTTTAAGAGGTTACTGGGGAACTTGACGAGGGTAAAGCAGTGGATGTTGTCTATATGGACTTTAGTAAGGCCTTTGACAAGGTTCCTCATGGAAGGTTGGTTAAGAAGGTTCAACTGTTGGGTATAAATGCAGGAGTAGCAAGATGGATTCAACAGTGGCTGAATGGGAGAAGCCAGAGGGTAATGGTGGGTGGGTGTTTGTCGGGTTGGAGGCAGGTGACTAGTGGGGTGCCTCAGGGATCTGTGTTGGGTCCTTTGTTGTTTGTCATGTACATCAATGATCTGGATGAAGGTGTGGTAATTGGATTAGTAAGTATGCAGATGATACCAAGATAGGGGGTGTTGTGGTAATGAAGAGGATTTCCAAAGTCTACAGAGTGATTTAGGCCATTTGGAAGAATGGGCTGAAAGATGGCAGATGGAGTTCAATGCTGATAAATGTGAGGTGCTACACCTTGGCAGGACAAATCAAAATAGGACGAACATGGTAAATGGTAGGGAATTGAAGAATACAGTTGAACAGAGGGTTCTGGGAATAACCGTGCATAGTTCCTTGAAGGTGGAATATCATATAGATAGGGTGGTAAAGAAAGCTGTTGGTATGCTAGCCTTTATAAATCAGAGCATTTAGTATAGAACCTGGGAGGTAATGTTTAAATTGTACATGGCATTGGTGAGACCAAATCTGGAGTATGGTGTACAATTTTGGTCGCCCAATTATAGGAAGGATGTAAACAAATTAGAGAGAGTACAGAGGAGATTTACTAGAATGTTGCCTGGGTTTCAACAACTAAGTTACAGAGATAGGTTGAATAAGTTAGGTCTTTATTCTCTGGAGCGCACAAGGTTAAGGGGGGACTTGATAGACGTCTTTAAAATGATGAGAGGGATAGACAGAGTTGATGTGGACAAGCTTTTCCCTTTGTGAATAGGGAAGATTCAAACAAGAGGACATGACTTCAGAATTAAGGGACAGAAGTGCAGGGGTAACATGAGGGGGAACTTCTTTACTCAGAGAGTGGTAGCGGTGTGGAATGAGCTACCAGTGGAAGTGGTGGAGGCAGGTTCGTGGTATCATTTAAAAATAAATTGGATAGACATATGGATGAGAAGGGAATGGAGGGTTATGGTATGAGTGCAGGCAGGTGGGACTAACGGGAAAAGGTTGTTCGGCACGGACTTGTAGGGCCGAGATGGCCTGTTTCCGTGCTGTAATTGTTATATGGTTATATGGTTATAAAACAAACTGAGCAAGTTTGACAATACACACTGAGCCTACAAGCAAGCCGACGAAATACACTGAGCAAGCAATCAAACCGACTAAACACACTGAGCAAGCAAGCAAGCGAGAACGCCGACATAATACACACCAGTTCGCTGGAAAGCAATTTAAAAAATGCCAATCAATTAGGGAAAAGGAACATTGAGCAAGCAAGCAAGCAGACAAACACATCCGTTCGCTGAAAACCACATCGAGGGGACTCACCATGGAGTAGACGAGCTTCGCGGTTCAGAGAGCCGTGACACTCTCGCTTCCTAGGTCTGGCAGAGACTGAGTGAGGCACGGCACTTTCAGGATTTATAGTCCCTCCCCCTCGGAAAAAATACACATCCGTTCGTTGGAAATCAATTTAAAAAATGCGAAGCAATTGGGGAAAAAACACAGAGCAAGCAAACAAGCCGGCAAAACGCACTGAGCAAGCAAGCAAGCCGACAAAACACACTGAGCAAGCAACCAAGTCGACAAAACACACTGAGCAAGCAACCAAGCCAACAAAAAACACATCCCATCGCTGAAAAGCAATTTAAAAAATGACAAGCTTTTGGGGAAAAAAAACACTGAGCAAGCAAGCAAGCCGACAAAAAACACTGAGCAAGCAACCAAGCCGACAAAACACGCTGAACCTGCAACGAAGCCGACAAAATTCACTGAGCAAGCGAGCAAGCCGACAAAGCACAATGAGCAAGCAAGCAAGCCGACAAAACGCACTGATCAAGCAACGAAGCCGACAAAACACATTTGAGTAAGCAACCAAGCCGACAAAACACACTGAGCAAGCAACCAAGCCGACAAAAAACACATCGCTTTGCTGAAAAGCAATAAAAAAAATGTCAAGCAATTGGGGGAAATAAACACTGAGCAAGCAAGCCACGCCGACAAAAAACACACACCTTCGCTGAAACGCAATTTAAAAAATACCAAGCAATTGGGAAAAAACACCGAGCAAGCAAGCAAGCAAGCCGACAAAATACACCGAGCAAGCAAGCAAGCCGAAAAAAACATACTGAGAAAGCGAGCAAGCCGAGAAAACACACACTGAGTAAGCGAGCAGCCGACAAAACTCACTGAGCAAGCAACCAAGTCGACAATACACACTGAGCATGCAACCAAGCTGACAAAACACATCGAGCAAGCAACCAAGCCGACAAAACTCACTGAGCAACCAACCAAGCCGACAAAACACACTGAGCAAGCAACCAAGCCGACTAAACACACTGAGCAAGCAAGCCGACAAAACACACTGAGTAAGCAAGCAGTTGTGTTCAAGAAGGAACTGCAGATGCTGGAAGATCGAAGGTACACAAAATTGCTGGAGAAACTCAGCGGGTGCAGCAGCATCTATGGAGCGAAGGAAATAGGCGACGTTTCGGGCCGAAACCCTTCTTCAGACTCGAGTAAGCAAGCAAGCGAGCACGCCGACGAAATACACACCAGTTCGCTGGAAAGCAATTTAAAAAAATGCCAAGCAATTGGGGAAAAGAAACATTGAGCAAGCAAGCAAGCAAGCCGACAAAAACACGTCATTTCGCTGAAAACCACATCGAGAGGACACACCGTGGAGTAGACGTGCTTCGCAGTTCAGAGAGCAAGCAAGCAAGCCGACAAAAAACACTTAGCAAGCAACCAAGACGACAAAAAACTCTGAGCAAGCAACCAAGCCGACAAAACACACTGAACAAGCAACCAAGCCGACTAAATTCACTGAGCAAGCGAGCCAGCCGACAAAGCACACTGAGCTAGCAATCAAGCCGACAAAACGCACTGAGCTAGCAATCAAGCCGACACAATGCACTGAGCATGCAACGAAGCCGACAAAACACATGATCAAGCAACCAAGCCGACAAAACACACTTAGCAACCAAGCAAGCCGACAAAACACACAGAACAAGCAAGCAAGCAGACAAAACACACTGTGCAAGCGAGGAAGCCTAAAAAACACACTGAGCAAGCGAGCAAGTCGACAAAACACACTGAGCAAGCAACCAAGCCGACAAACCATACTGATCAAGCAACCAAGCCGACAAAGTACACAGAGCAAGCACCAAGCCGACAAACATACCGATAAAGCAAGCAAGCGAGGAAGCCGACAAAATACACATCAGTTCGCTGAAAAGGAATTTAAAAAAATGCCATGCATTGGGGAAAAGAAACACTGAGCAAGCAAGCAAACCGATAAAAAAACACGTCAGTTCGCTGAAAACCACATCGAGGGGACTCACCGTGAAGTAGACGTGCTTCGCAGCTCAGGGAGCCGTGACCCTCTCGGTTCCTTGGACTGGCAGAGACTGAGTCAGGCACGGCACTTCCTGGTGTTATAGTCCCTCAACCTCGGAAAAAATACACATCCGTTGGTTGAAAAGCAATTTAAAAAATGCCAAGCAATTGGGGGAAATAATTCAGTGAGGCACGGCTCTTCCGGGTCTTATAGTCCCACGCCCTCGGAAAAAATACACGTCCGTTCTCTGAAAAGCAATTAGTTTTTAATGCCAAGCAATTGGGGGGGGGGGGACACTGAGCAAGCAAGCAAGCCGACAAAAACACACATCCCTTCGCTGAAAAGCAATTAAAAAAAATGTCAAGTAATTGGGGGGGGAAAAACACACTGAGCAAGCAAACAATCCGACAAAACACACTGAGCAAGCAGCCAAGCCGAAGAAATACACTGAGCAAGCAAGCAAGCACGCCGACAAAACACACTGAGCAAGCGAGCAAGCCGACAAAACACACTGAGCAAGCGAGCAAGCCGACAAAACACACTGAGCAAGCAACAAAGCCGACAAAACGCACTGAGCAAGCAACCAAGCCGGCAAAACACTCTGAGCAAGTGAGCAAGCAGACAAAACACACTGAGCAAGCGAGCAAGCCGACAAACTACACGTCAGTTCGCTGAAAAGCAATTAAAAAATGCCAAGCAATTGGGTAAAAAAACACTGAGCAACCAAGTCGACAAAACACAGTGAACAATCAACCAAGCCGACAAAACACAGTGAACAATCAACCAAGCCACAAAACAGAGTGAACAAGCAACCAAGCCGACACAACACTCTGAGCAAGCAATCAAGCCGACAAAACACACTTATCAAGCAACCAAACCGACAAAACAATCTGAGCAAGCAACCAATCCGACAAAACAATCTGAGCAAGCAACCAAGCCGACAAAACACACTGAGCAAGCAACCAAGAGGACAAAATACACTGAGCAAGCAACCAAGTCGACAAAACACACTGGGCAGGCAACCCAGCCGACAGAACACACTGAGCAAGCAAGCAAGCTGACAAAACACATTCAGCAAGCAAGCAAGCCGACAAACCACACTGAGCAAGCAAGCCGACAAACGCACTGAGCAAGCAACCGAGAGGACAAAATACACTGTGCAAGCAACCAAGCCGACAAAACATACTGAGCAAGCGAGCAAGCCGACAAAACACACTGAGCAAGCAACCAAGCCGACAAAACGCACAAAGCAAGCAACCAAGCCGACAAAACACACTGAGCAAGCAAGCTGACAAAACACATTGAGCAATCAAGCAAGCGAGCACGCCGACAAAATACACACCAGTTCGCTGGAAAGCAATTTAAAAATATGCCAAGCAATTGGGGGAAAAGAAACATTGAGCAAGCAAGCAAGCCGACAAAAAACACATCTGTTCGCTGAAAACCACATCGAGGGGACTCACCGTGGAGTAGACGTGCTTCGCAGTTCAGAGAGCCGTGACACTCTCGCTTCCTGGGTCTGGCAGGGACTGAGTGAGGCACTGCACTTCCGGGTTGTAGAGTGCCACCCCCCTCTGTAAAAATACACATCCGTTCGTTGATAAGCAATTAAAAAAATGGCAGGCAATTGGGGGGAAAAAACACAGAGCAAACAAGCAAGCCGGCAAAAAAACACATCCCTTCGATGAAAAGCAATTTAAAATATGCAAAGCAATTGGGGAAAAAACACTGAGCAAGCAAGCAAGCCGACAAAACGCACTGTGCAAGCAAGCAACCGTCAAACACACTGAGCAAGCAACCAAGCCGACAAAACACACTGAGCAAGCAACCAAGCCGACAAAAAAACTGAACAAGCAACCAATCCGACAGAACACACTGAGCAACCAAGCAAGCCGACAGAACACACAGAGCAAGCAAGCAAGCAGCCCAAACATACTGTGCAAGCGAGGAAGCCGACAAAACACACTGAGCAAGCGAGCAAGTCGGCAAAACACACTGAGCAAGCAACCAAGCCGACAAAACACACTGAGCAAACAACCAAGCCGACAAAGCACACTGAGCAAGCAACCAAGCCGGCAAAACACACCGATAAAGCAAGCAAGTGAGCAAGCCGACAAAATACACATCAGTTCGCTGAAAAGCAATTTTTAAAAATGCCAAGCAATTGGGGAAAAGAAACATCGAGCAAGCAAGCAAGCCGACGAAAAGCATATCAGTTCGCTGAAAACCACATCGAGGGGACTCACCGTGAAGGAGACGTGCTTCACAGCTCAGAGAGCCGTGACCCTCTCGGTTCCTTGGTCTGGCAGAGACTGAGTGAGGCATGGCACTTCCCGGTTTTATAGTCCCTCCCCCTCGGAAAAAATACACATCCGTTCGTTGAAAATAAATTTAAAAAAATGCCGAGCAATTGGGGACAAAACACTGAGCATGCAAGCAAGTCGACAACACACATTGAGCAAGCGAGCAAGTCGACAAAACACACTGAGCAAGGAACCAAGCCGACAAAAAACACACCCCTTCGCTGAAAAGCAATTTTAAAATGTCAAGCAATTGGGGAAAAAACACTGAGCAAGCAAGCAAGCCGACAAAAAACACATCCCTTCGCTGAAAAGCAATTAAAAAAATCCCAAGCAATTGGGGAAAAAACACTGAGCAAGCAAGCAAGCCGGCAAAGCACACCGAGCAAGCAAGCAGGCCGACAAAACACACCGAGCAACAAGCAAGCCGACAAAACACACTGAGCAAGCAACCAAGCCGACAAAATACACTGAGCAAGCAATCAAGCCGACTAAACACACTGAGCAAGCAAGCCGACAAAACACACTGAGCAAGCAATCAAGCCGACAAAATGCACTGAGCATGCAATCAAGCCGACAAAATACACTGAGCAAGCAATCAAGCCGACTAAACACACTGAGCAAGCAAGCAAGCAAGCGAGCACACCGACAAAATACACACCAGTTCGCTAGAAAGCAATTTTTAAAAATGCCAAGCAATTGGGGAAAAGCAACATTGAGCAAGCAAGCAAGCAATCCGACAAAAAACACATCCCTTCGCTGAAAAGCAATTTAAAAAATGCCAAGCAATTGGTGAAATAAACACTGAGCAAGCAAGCAGACAAAAAACACATCCCTTCGCTGAAAGGCAATTTAAAAAATGCCAAGCAATTGGGGAAAAAACACTGAGCAAGCAAGCAAGCCGGCAAAACACAACGAGCAAGCAAGCAAGCCGACAAAATACACCGAGCAAGCAAGCAAGCCGACAAAACACACTGAGAAAGCGAGCAAGACGACTAAACCGACAGAGGCCCGGGAACCGCTGGAGCGAGTGGAGGAGGGCCAGGGCTGTGAGTATTTAAATCGGGCGCGGGACCTTCTTTTACAGAGGCCCGGGAACCGTTGGAGGGAGTGGAGGAGGGTTAGGGCGGTGAGTACTTAAATCGGGCGCCAGGCTTTATTTTACAGAGGCCCGGGAACCGTTGGAGCGAGTGGAGGAGGGTCAGGGATTTAGCAAACTCCATAGGGAGGGTGCTGGTGGAAGCTGCTGATTGGTGGAAGCAGACTAGCGGAAGCAGCAGATTGGGTGCAACCTCAGGTTAGCATTTCTGCTCTCTGGTTAAAGGTACAGTGCTTTAGTAAAGGTACAGTGGGCTAAAGGTACAGTGGGCTAAAGGTACAGTGCTTTAGTAAAGGTACAGTGCTTTTTGTTTATATAATAAAGGTGCAGTTTAAATGTCAAGAGGGAGCAGCTGTTGTGAGTCAGATACCTGCTGATTTCTCCCAGCAGTTTCTATTGTATTATACTTGTATCGGATCCAGGGTAAGGCGGGAGAATGACAACCAGAGCAGTGTACTGTTCGGGATGTCAGATGTGGGAGGTCATGGTGTCGGATGGCCCTCCAGACGTCCACATCTGCACCAGGTGCAGCGAGATGGGGCTCCTAAGGGACCGTATTAGGATCCTGGAGCAGCAGCTCGATGACCTCTGTCTGCTCAGGGAGAGTGAAGAGGTCATAGAGGGGAGTTATAGGGAGGTGGTCACTCCAAAACCATGGGAGAGAGACATGTGGGTCACGCTAAGGAAGGGCAAGGGGAAGAGGCAGGGACGAGTGAGTACTCCAATGTCGGTACACCTTGCAAATAAGTACTCATGTTTGAGTACGGATGGGGGTGACGGCCTACCTGGCGGTAGCGACAGCGGACGGGCCTCCAGCACAGAGACCGGCCCTGTTGCTCCGAAAGGTAGGGACAAAAAGAAGAGGCCAATAGTAATTTGGGACTCTATTGTTAGGGGGTCGTATAGGCGATTCTGTGGACGCAGTCGGGAGACCAGGATGGTGGTCTGCCTCCGTGGTGCCAAGGTCTCGGACGTGTCTCAACGCATCCAAGATATCTTGAAATCAGAGAGAGAGGAGGCTGAGGTCGTGGTACATATAGGTACCAATGACATAGGTAAAACAAAGGAAAGAGGTCCTGAAGGGAGGATTTAGGGAGTTGTGAGGAGAGTTAAGGAAAAGGACCAAAAATGTAACAATCTCATGATTACTGCCTGTGCCACGCGAAAGTGAGAATAGGAATGGAGCGAGGTGGAGGATAAATGCGTTGCTGAAAGACTCGTGCAGAATGCAGTGATTCAAGTTTCTGGATCATTGGGACTTATTTTGGGGAAGGTGCGGCCTGTACAGAAAGGATGGGCTGCACTTGAACCCGAGGGGGGCCAATATCCTGGCGGGGAAATTTGCAAAGGCTACTGGGGAGACTTTAAACTAGAAGGTTTGGGGCGAGGGAGTCAAATAGTGAAAGCTAGTAGACAGAATTGGAGGCAGGAAACAGAAAAGGGAAGCACTCGGACACAAGAGGTGAAAGAAAAAAAAGGAAACAAAACAGAAAATAACAGGCAGGGATTTCTTAAATGTGCATATTTTAATGCTAGGAGCATTGGAAGAAAGGTGGATGAGCTTAGAGTCTGGATAGACACCTGGAAGTATGATGATTTGGCGATCAGTGAAACATGGTTGCAGGAGGGCTGTGATTGGAAACTAAATATTCCATGATTTCGTTGCTTCAGGTGTGATAGAATTGGAGGGGCAAGAGGTGGAGGTGTTGCATTGCTAGTAAGGGAAGATATTACAGCAGTGCTTTGGAAGGATAGATTTGAGGGCTCATCTAGGGAGGCTATTTGGGTGGAAATGAGAAGTGGGAAAGGTGTAGCAACAATTATAGGGGAATATTATAGACCGCCAAATGGGGAACGAGAATTGGAAGAGGAAATATGTAAGGAGATGGCAGATATTAGTAGTAAGCACAAGGTAATGATTGTGGGAGATTTCAACTTTCCACACATAGACTGGGAAACACATTCTGTAAATGGGCTGGATGGTTTGGAGTTTGTAAAATGTGTGCAGGATAGTTTTTTGCAGCAATACATAGAGGTACCTACTAGAGGAGGGGCAGACCTGGACCTCCTGTTAGGAAATGAGATGGGACAGGTGGCGGAGGTATGCGTTGGTGAGCACTTCGGGTCCAGTGATCACAATACCATTCGTTTCAATATAATTATGGAGACGGTCAGAACTGGACCTAGGGTTGAGATTTTTGATTGAAGAAAGGCTAACTTTGATGAGATGCGAAATGATTTAAAAGGAGTGAACTGGGACATTTTGTTTTATGGGAAGGATGTAGAAGAGAAATGGAGGATATTTAAAGGGGACATTTTAAGAGTAAAGAATATTTATGTTCCTGTTCGGTTGAAAGGAAACAGTAAAAATTGGAAAGAGCCCTGGTTTTCAAGGGAAATTAGACATCTTGTTCGGAAAAAGAGGGAGAACTACAATAATTATAGACAGCATGAAGTAAATGAGGTGCTTTAGGAGTATAAGGAATGTAAAAAGAATCTTAAGAAAGAAATTAGAAAAGTTAAAAGAAGATATGAGGTTGCTTTGGCAAGTAAGGTGAAAGTAAATCCAAAGAGTTTCTACAGCTATATTAATAGCAAAAGGATAACGATGGATAACATTGGTCCATTGGAGAGACAGAGTGGACAGCTATCTGCAGAGCCAAAAGAGGTGCGGGAGATATTGAACAATTTATTTTCTTCGGTATTCACGAAGGAGAAGGATATTGAATTATGTGATGTAAGGGATACTAGTAGAGTAGCTATGGATACTATGAGTTTTAAAGTAAAAGTGATACTGACACTTTTGAAAAATATAAAAGTGGATAAGTCTCCAGGTCCTGACAGGATATTCCCTAGGACATTGAGGGGAGTTCATGTAGAAATAGCCGGGGCTATGACAGAAATATTTCAAATGTCCTTAGAAACGGGAATAGTCCCGAGGATTGGCGTACTGCGCATGTTGTTCCATTGTTTAAAAAGGCTTCTAAGAGTAAACCTAGCAATTATAGACCTGTTAGTTTGACTTCAGTGGTGGGCAAATTAATGGAAAAGATACTTAGAGATAATATATATAAGCATCTGGATAAACAGGGTCTGATTAGGAACTGTCAACATGGATTTGTGCGTGGAAGGTCATGTTTGACTAATCTTCTTGAATTTTTTTAAGAGGTTACTGGGGAACTTGACGAGGGTAAAGCAGTGGATGTTGTCTATATGGACTTTAGTAAGGCCTTTGACAAGGTTCCTCATGGAAGGTTGGTTAAGAAGGTTCAACTGTTGGGTATAAATGCAGGAGTAGCAAGATGGGTTCAACAGTGGCTGAATGGGAGAAGCCAGAGGGTAATGGTGGGTGGGTGTTTGTCGGGTTGGAGGCAGGTGACTAGTGGGGTGCCTCACGGATCTGTGTTGGGTCCTTTGTTGTTTGTCATGTACATCAATGATCTGGATGAAGGTGTGGTTAATTGGATTAGTAAGTATGCAGATGATACCAAGATAGGGGGTGTTGTGGGTAATGAAGAGGATTTCCAAAGTTTTCAGAGTGATTTAGGCCATTTGGAAGAATGGGCTGAAAGATGGCAGATGGAGTTCAATGCTGTTAAATGTGAGGTGCTACACCTTGGCAGGACAAATCAAAATAGGACGTACATGGTAAATGGTAGGGAATTGAAGAATACAGTTGAACAGAGGGATCTGGGAATAACCGTGCATAGTTCCTTGAAGGTGGAATATCATATAGATAGGGTGGTAAAGAAAGCTTTTGGTATGCTAGCCTTTATAAATCAGAGCATTTAGTATAGAAGCTGGGATGTAATGTTTAAATTCTACATGGCATTGGTGAGACCAAATCTGGAGTATGGTGTACAATTTTGGTCCCCAATTATAGGAAGGATGTAAACAAATTAGAGAGAGTACAGAGGAGATTTACTAGAATGTTGCCTGGGTTTCAACAACTAAGTTACAGAGATAGGTTGAATAAGTTAGGTCTTTATTCTCTGGAGCGCACAAGGTTAAGGGGGGACTTGATAGGCGTCTTTAAAATTATGAGAGGGATAGACAGAGTTGATGTGGACAAGCTTTTCCCTTTGTGAATAGGGAAGATTCAAACAAGAGGACATTACTTCAGAATTAAGGGACATAAGTGCAGGGGTAACATGAGGGGGAACTTCTTTACTCAGAGAGTGGTAGCGGTGTGGAATGAGCTACCAGTGGAAGTGGTGGAAGCAGGTTCGTGGGTATCATTTAAAAATAAATTGGATAGACATATGGATGAGAAGGGAATGGAGGGTTATGGTATGAGTGCAGGCAGGTGGGACTAACGGGAAAAGGTTGTTCGGCACGGACTTGTAGGGCCGAGATGGCCTGTTTCCGTGCTGTAATTGTTATATGGTTATATGGTTATAAAACAAACTGAGCAAGTTTGACAATACACACTGAGCCTACAAGCAAGCCGACGAAATACACTGAGCAAGCAATCAAACCGACTAAACACACTGAGCAAGCAAGCAAGCGAGAACGCCGACATAATACACACCAGTTCGCTGGAAAGCAATTTAAAAAATGCCAATCAATTAGGGAAAAGGAACATTGAGCAAGCAAGCAAGCAGACAAACACATCCGTTCGCTGAAAACCACATCGAGGGGACTCACCATGGAGTAGACGAGCTTCGCGGTTCAGAGAGCCGTGACACTCTCGCTTCTTAGGTCTGGCAGAGACTGAGTGAGGCACGGCACTTTCAGGATTTATAGTCCCTCCCCCTCGGAAAAAATACACATCCGTTCGTTGGAAATCAATTTAAAAAATGCGAAGCAATTGGGGAAAAAACACAGAGCAAGCAAACAAGCCGGCAAAACGCACTGAGCAAGCAAGCAAGCCGACAAAACACACTGAGCAAGCAACCAAGTCGACAAAACACACTGAGCAAGCAACCAAGCCAACAAAAAACACATCCCATCGCTGAAAAGCAATTTAAAAAATGACAAGCTTTTGGGGAAAAAAACACTGAGCAAGCAAGCAAGCCGACAAAAAACACTGAGCAAGCAACCAAGCCGACAAAACACGCTGAACCTGCAACGAAGCCGACAAAATTCACTGAGCAAGCGAGCAAGCCGACAAAGCACAATGAGCAAGCAAGCAAGCCGACAAAACGCTCTGATCAAGCAACGAAGCCGACAAAACACATTTGAGTAAGCAACCAAGCCGACAAAACACACTGAGCAAGCAACCAAGCCGACAAAAAACACATCGCTTTGCTGAAAAGCAATAAAAAAAATGTCAAGCAATTGGGGGAAAAAAACACTGAGCAAGCAAGCAAGCCGACAAAAAACACACACCTTCGCTGAAACGCAATTTAAAAAATACCAAGCAATTGGGGAAAAAACACCGAGCAAGCAAGCAAGCTAGCCGACAAAATACACCGAGCAAGCAAGCTAGCCGAAAAAACATACTGAGAAAGCGAGCAAGCCGACAAAACACACTGAGTAAGCGAGCAGCCGACAAAACTCACTGAGCAACCAACCAAGCCGACAAAACACACTGAGCAAGCAACCAAGCCGACTAAACACACTGAGCAAGCAAGCCGACAAAACACACTGAGTAAGCAAGCAGTTGTGTTCAAGAAGGAACTGCAGATGCTGGAAGATCGAAGGTACACAAAATTGCTGGAGAAACTCAGCGGGTGCAGCAGCATCTATGGAGCGAAGGAAATAGGCGACGTTTCGGGCCGAAACCCTTCTTCAGACTCGAGTAAGCAAGCAAGCGAGCACGCCGACGAAATACACACCAGTTCGCTGGAAAGCAATTTAAAAAAATGCCAAGCAATTGGGGAAAAGAAACATTGAGCAAGCAAGCAAGCAAGCCGACAAAAACACGTCATTTCGCTGAAAACCACATCGAGAGGACACACCGTGGAGTAGACGTGCTTCGCAGTTCAGAGAGCAAGCAAGCAAGCCGACAAAAAACACTTAGCAAGCAACCAAGACGACAAAAAACTCTGAGCAAGCAACCAAGCCGACAAAACACACTGAACAAGCAACCAAGCCGACTAAATTCACTGAGCAAGCGAGCCAGCCGACAAAGCACACTGAGCTAGCAATCAAGCCGACAAAACGCACTGAGCTAGCAATCAAGCCGACACAATGCACTGAGCATGCAACGAAGCCGACAAAACACATGATCAAGCAACCAAGCCGACAAAACACACTTAGCAACCAAGCAAGCCGACAAAACACACAGAACAAGCAAGCAAGCAGACAAAACACACTGTGCAAGCGAGGAAGCCTAAAAAACACACTGAGCAAGCGAGCAAGTCGACAAAACACACTGAGCAAGCAACCAAGCCGACAAACCATACTGATCAAGCAACCAAGCCGACAAAGTACACAGAGCAAGCACCAAAGCCGACAAAACATACCGATAAAGCAAGCAAGCGAGGAAGCCGACAAAATACACATCAGTTCGCTGAAAAGGAATTTAAAAAAATGCCATGCATTTGGGGAAAAGAAACACTGAGCAAGCAAGCAAACCGATAAAAAAACACGTCAGTTCGCTGAAAACCACATCGAGGGGACTCACCGTGAAGTAGACGTGCTTCGCAGCTCAGGGAGCCGTGACCCTCTCGGTTCCTTGGACTGGCAGAGACTGAGTCAGGCACGGCACTTCCTGGTGTTATAGTCCCTCAACCTCGGAAGAAATACACATCCGTTGGTTGAAAAGCAATTAAAAAAATGCCAAGCAATTGGGGGAAAAAAACACCGAGCAAGCAAGCAAGCCGCCGAAAAACACATACGTTCGCTGAAAAGCAATTAAAAAAAACGCTAAGCAATTGTGGAAAAAAACACAGCAAGCAAGCAAGCCGCCAAAAAACATATCTGTTCGCTGAAAAGCAATTAAAAAAATGCCAAGCAATTGTGGACAAAAACACTGAGCAAGCAAGCAAGCCTACAAAACACAGCCCCTCGCTGGAAAGCAATTTAAAAAATGCCAAGCAATTGGGGAAAAAACACTGAGCAAGCAAGCAAGCCAACAAAACACACTGAGCAAGCAACCAAGCCGACAAATACACTGAGCAAGCAATCAAAAGGACAAAATACACTGAGCAACCAACCAATCCGACAAATCACACCGAGCAAGCAACCAAGTCGACAAAACACACTAAGCAAGCAAGCAAGCCGACACAACACACTGAGCAAGTGAGCAACCCGCCAAAACACACTGAGCAAGCAACCAAGCCGACAAAACGCACTGAGCAATCACCCAAGCCGACAAAACACACTGAGCTAGTAAGCAAGCCGACAAAACACACTGAGCAAGCGAGCAAGCCGACAACCCACACATCAGTTCGCTGAAAGGTAATTAAAAAATGCCAAGCAATTGGGTTAAAAAAAACACTGAGCCAGCAAGCAAGCCGACAAAAATCACATCCGATCGCCGAAAAGCAATTGAAAAAATGCCAAGGAATTGGGAAAAAAACACTGGGCAAGCAAGCAAGCCGAAAAAACACACATCCATTATTGAAAAGCAATTAAAAAAAATGTCAAGTAATTGGGGGGGAAAAACACACTGAGCAAGCAAACAATCCGACAAAACACACTGAGCAAGCAAACAATCCGACAAAACACACTGAGCAAGCAGCCAAGCCGACAAAATACACTGAGCAAGCAAGCAAGCATGCCGACAAAACACACTGAGCAAGCGAGCAAGCCGACAAAATACACTGAGCAAGCGAGCAAGCCGACAAAACACACTGAGCAAGCAACAAAGCCGACAAAACGCACTGAGCAAGCAACCAAGCCGACAAAAACTCTGAGCAAGTGAGCAAGCAGACAAAACACACTGAGCAAGCGAGCAAGCCGACAAACTACACGTCAGTTCGCTGAAAAGCACTTAAAAAATGCCAAGCAATTGGGTAAAAAAACACTGAGCAACCAAGTCGACAAAACACAGTGAACAATCAACCAAGCCGACAAAACACAGTGAACAATCAACCAAGCCGACAAAACAGACTGAGCAAGCGAGCAAGCCGACAAAACACACTGAGCAATCAACCAAGCAGACAAAACACACTGATCAAGCAACCAAACGTACAAAACAATCTGAGCAAGCAACCAATCCGACAAAACAATCTGAGCAAGCAACCAAGCCGACAAAACAGAGTGAGCAAGCAACCAAGCCGACAAAACACACTGCGCAAGCAACCAATCCGACAAAACACACTGAGCAAGCAAGCCGACAAAGTACTCTGAGCAAGTGAGCAAGCGAGCAAGCCGACAAAATACACTTCATTTCGATGAATAGCAATTTTATAAAATGCCAAGCAATTGGGGAAAAGAAACACTGAGCAAGCAAGCAAGCCGACATAAAAACACATCAGTTCGCTGAAAACCACAGCGAGAGGGACTCACCGTGGAGTAGACGTGCTTCGCAACTCAGAGAGCCGTGACCCTCTCGTGTCCTGGGTCTCGCAGAGACTGAGTGAGTCACGGCTCTTCGGGGGACAATGGATCAGCGTTCTCGTCGCGCCCCCTGTCAGTATCCAGGCTCGCCTGGGGAAGCCAATGATCCTTCCAGCAGACTAAATTCTACAAGACGACGCCTGAGAGCCAAGTCAAAGAATCCTAGTCATTATCCCACAGCCGAAAGCAGCAACAACGACCAGCCTCAAGAGCACATAGCAGTTGGACCTGCTCTCCGAATACTACCACTGAATGTTGAAGGCCTCTCTTCAGCCAAGCGACGCCTTATCGAAGTCACCGCCCACCAACACTATTCAGGACTGGACATGGCCCCTGCTTGGCCAGCCTTCACAAATGGGGCAGCAGCCCAACCCCACGGTGTGCTTGTGGAGAGCAGCAAACAATGCAACACATCATTGAAGCATGCCCTCAACAAAGACTCAAAGGAGGACTTGTCACTTCCATACAGCAGATCAAGAGGCAACTGCTTGGCTAAAGGACTTTGCATTCGCTAAATAAATAAAACGGCTCTTCCTGGTGTTATAGTCCCTCGCCCTCGGAAAAAAATACACGTCCGTTCTCTGAAAAGCAATTTTTTTTAAATGCCAAGCAACTGTGGAAACAAAAACACTGAGCAAGCAAACAAACCGACAAAACACACTGAGCAAGCAAACAAACCGACAGAACACACTGAGCAAGCAGCAATTCGACAAAAAACACTGAGCAAGCAAGCAAGCAAGCCGACAAAACACACTGAGGAAGCCGACAACACACACTGAGCAAACAACCAAGCCGACAAAACGCACTGAGCAAGCAACTAAGCAGACAAAACACTCTGAGCAAGTGAGCAAGCAGACAAACACACTGAGCAAGCGAGCAAGCCGACAAACTACACATCAGTTCGCTCAAAAGCAATTAAAAAATTCCAAGCAATTGGGTAAAAAAACACTGAGCAACCAAGCAAGCAAGCCGACAAAAAACACATCACTTCGCTGAAAAGCAATTTTTAAAATGCCAAGCAATTGAGGGGAAAAACACTGAGCAAGCAACCAAGCCGACAAAACACAGTGAGCTGGCAACCAAGCCGACAATACACACTGAGCAAGCAATCAAGTGGACAAAATACACTGAGCAAGCATCCAAGCCGACAAAACACACTGAGCAAGCAACCAAGCCGAAAAAAACACATCCGTTCGCTGAAAAGCAATTAAAAAATGTCAAGCAATTGGGGGGAAAAAGACTGAGCAAGCAAGCAAGCCGATAAAAAACACATCCGTTCGCTGAAAAGCTTTTCAAAAAATGACAAGCAATTGGGGAAATATCACTGAGCAAGCAAGCAAGCCGGCAAAACACACTGAGCAAGCAAGCAAGCCGACAAAACATACTGAGCAAGCAACCAAACCAACAAAACACACTGAGCAAGCAACCAAGCCAACAAAACACACTGAGCAAGCAACCAAGCCAACAAAACACACTGAGCAAGCAACCAAGCCAACAAAACACACTGCGCAAGCGAGCAAGCCGACAAAACACACTGAGCAAGCGAGCAAGCCGACAAAACACACTGAGCAAGCGAGCAAGCCGCGAAAACACACTGAGCAAGCAACCAAGCCGACAAAACGCACTGAGCAAGCAACCAAGCCGACAAGCATTCTGAGCAAGCAACCAAGCCGACAAAACACACTGAGCAAGTGAGCAAGCCGACAAAACACAATGAGCAAGCGAGAAAGCCGACAAACTACACATCGGTCGCTGAAAAGCAATTTTATAAATGCCAAGCGATTGGGGGAAATAGAACACTGAGCAAGCAACCAAGCCGACAAAACACACTGGGCTAGCAACCAAGCCGTCAAAACATAGTGAGCAACCAAGCCGACAAAACACAGTGAGCTAGCAACCAAGCCGACAAAACACACTGAGCAAGCAGCCAAGCCGATAAAACACAATTAGCAGGCAAGCAAACAAGCCGAAAATACACAATGAGCAAGCAACCAAGCCGACAAAACACACCGAGCATTCAATCAAGCCGACAAAACACACTGGCAAGCGAGCAAGCCGACAAAACACACTGAGCAAGCAACCAAGCAGACAAAACTCACTGAGCAAGCAACCAAGCCGATAAAACACACATCCGTTCGCTGAAAAGCAATTAAAAAATGCCAAGCAATTGGGGGTAAAAAACACTGAGCAAGAAACCAAGCCAACAAAACACACTGAGGAAACAACCAAGCCGTCAGAACACAATGAGCAAGCCGACAAAATACACTGAGCAAGCGACCAAGACGACAAAACACACTGAGCAAGCAACCAAGCCGACAAAATACACTGAGCAAGCAACTAAGCCGACAAAACCAGAGGTGGGGGTCTGTGCATTTATGTAAATAAAGCATTGTGCACGTACACAACCATCATCGAGAGTCACTGCTCAGCCAACCTATAGTTCCTCTTGGTTTGATGCAGGCCGTTCTATCTGCCCAGAGAGTTTACCTCCACTGTTGTGACTGCAGACTATATTCTTCCTGATGCTAATGCTAAGCTTGCAATGAAAGAACTGCATACTGCCATTAGCAAACAACAGACTCAAAACCCCGAGGTAGCCTTCATTGTTGCGGGTGACTTCAATCACTCCAACTTGAAGACTGTACTCCCCAAATTCCACCAACATGTCTCCTTCGCCACTAGAGAAGACACGACACTGGGCAATGTCTACACAAACATGGCTGAAGCTTACAAAGCCGCCCCCCCCCCCCCACACGCCCCCCCCCCCCCCCCCCACCCCCCACTTTCTAAAGTCTGATCATCTCTCATTGTTCCTGCTCCCAAAGTACTCCCCACTCATCACACGTGTTAAACCCACAGTGAGGACAGTTAATGTCTGGATCAGAAGAGGCGGACTCCACACTTCAGCAGTGTTTTGGAAACACTGGCTGGATGGCGTTTGCAGCCCAGAGCACCATTGACTCCCACACGGACATTGACATCTTATACATCCTTATAACCATATAACCATATAACAATTACAGCACGGAAACAGGCCATCTCGGCCCTACAAGTCCGCGCCGAACAATGTTTTCCCTTAGTCCCACCTGCCTGCACTCATACCATAACCCTCCATTCCCTTCTCATCCATATGCCTATCCAATTTATTCTTAAATGATACCAACGAACCTGCCACCACCACTTCCACTGGAAGCTCATTCCACACCGCTACCACTCTCTGAGTAAAGAAGTTCCCCCTCATGTTACCCATAAACTTCTGTCCCTTAATACTGAAGTCATGTCCTCTTGTTTGAATCTTCCCTATTCTCAAAGGGAAAAGCTTGATCACATCAACTCTGTCTATCCCTCTCATCATCTTAAATACCTCTATCAAGTCCCCCCTTAACATTCTGCGCTCCAAAGAATCAATACCTAACTTATTCAACCTATCTCTGTAACTTAGTTGTTGAAACCCAGGCAACATTCTAGTAAATCTCCTCTGTACTCTCTCTATTTTGTTGACATCCTTCCTATAATTGGGCGACCAAAATTGTACACCATACTCCAGATTTGGTCTCACCAATGCCTTGTACAATTTTAACATTACATCCCAGCTTCTATACTCAATGCTCTGATTTATAAAGGCTAGCATACCAAAAGCTTTCTTTACCACCCTATCTATATGAGATTCCACCTTCAAGGAACTATGCACGGTTATTCCCAGATCCCTCTGTTCAACTGTATTCTTCAATTCCCTACCATTTATCATGTACGTCCTATTTTGATTTGTCCTGCCAAGGTGTAACACCTCACATTTACCCTCAGTTCTGGACTTTATAAACTCCACCATTAACAGTGTAACCTCCCTCAAACGGTTACCATATTCCCGAATCAGAAGCCATGGATGAACAGCGAGGTCAGGCTAATGCTGAACGCACGGGACACCGCTTTCAGGTCAGGCGATGCCCGACCTACAGTTCATCCAGGGCTAGCCTGAAGAGGGGCATCAAGAAGGCCAAGCACTGCTATAAGCTAAGGATTGAGGAGCACTTCCATAACAACTCCGACGGCTGACGCATGTGGCCAGGCATCCAGGCCGTCACGGACTATAGACCCACCAACACCACCCTCACATCCAGCGACGCCTCCTTCCTTGAGTAGCTCAACCACTTTTATGGCCGCCTTGACAGGGACAATCTAGAGATGGCCATCAAGGCTGTGCTCCCTGCCGAACAGCAGCCCCTCACACTCACCCTCTACGACGTGTACGTGGCACTGAGCAGGATTAATGCACGTAAGGCTGCTGGTCCTGACGGCATCCCCGGGCGCGCCCTCAGGTCCTGTGCTGCGCAGTTGACAGACGTCTGGACTGACATCTTCAACCTGTCACTTGCCCATGCAGTTGTCCCCACGTGCCTTAAAACCACCTCCATCGTGCCGGTACCAAAAAAAATCCACT
Organism: Amblyraja radiata; assembly: GCF_010909765.2. Taxonomy (NCBI): domain Eukaryota; kingdom Metazoa; phylum Chordata; class Chondrichthyes; order Rajiformes; family Rajidae; genus Amblyraja; species Amblyraja radiata. The sequence continues at coordinate 3,318,294 of NC_046000.1, read as the reverse complement.
GCGGCGAGTCTCAACGACTTCCGCCCAGTTGCACTTACTCCAATCATCACCAAGTGCTTCGAGAGGCTGGTCCTGGCACACCTCAAAGGCTGCCTACCCCCCACACTGGATCCCTATCAGTTCGCCTAACGCAAGAACAGGAGTACGGAGGATGCCATCTCAACGGCACTTCACTCCGCCCTCTCCCACCTCGACAACAGAGATACTTACGTAAGAATGCTGTTCATCGATTATAACTCAGCATTCAACACCATTATACCCTCTAAACTGATCACCAAACTCGGCGACCTGGGCATTAGACTTTGCAAATGGATATTGGACTTTATAACCAACAGACCCCAGACTGTTAGGCTATACAAGCACACCTCTTCAACCCTCACCCTGAACACCGGCGTTCCACAGGGCTGTGTGCTGAGCCCCCTCCTCTACTCCCTCTTCACCTACGACTGCACACCTGTACATGGTACTAACACCATCATCAAGTATGCAGATGATCCAACGGGTGATTGTCCTCATCAGCAACAACGATGAGTCGGCCTATCGGGAGGAGGTCCAGCTCCTAGCAGCATGGTGCGCAAACAACAACCTGGCTCTTAACTCCAAGAAGACCAAGGTGGTCATTGTAGACTTCAGAACGTCTAGGGGCGGCACGCAAACCGCCATCCACATTAACGGGACGGAGGTGGAACGTGTTTCCAGCTTCAGGTTTCTGGCGGTCAACATCTCCTCTCTTGGACCCACAATACATCAACTTTGGTCAAGAGAGGCCCGGGGAGCCGTTGCTGAGAGGAGGACTTACCTGGAGCTGTGAGTATAAATACAGCGCGGGGTTTGCTTCTACAGAGGCCCGGGGAGCCGTTGGTGAGAGGAGGACTTACCTGGAGCTGTGAGTATAAATACAGCGCGGGGTTTGCTTCTACAGAGGCCCGGGGAGCCGTTGGTGAGAGGAGGACTTACCTGGAGCTGTGAGGAACCCAAATCTGCAACGTTCCATCTCACTTCCAGAGAAGGATTCTGATTCTGGTGGAAGCCTCTGATTGGTGGAAGAGGACAAGCGGAAGCAGCTGATTGGCTTGTATTGTATTTGTATTGTAATTGTAAGGCTTTATTGTATTTGGATAAGGGGGAGAATGAAGGCCAGGGCAGTTTACTGTTCTGGATGTCAGATGTGGGAGGTCATGGAGTCGGAGTGCCATCCAGACGTCCACATCTGCGCAAGGTGCGTCGAGATGGGGCTCCTAAGGGACCGTGTCAGGAACCTGGAACAGCAACTCGATGACCTCTGTCTGCTCAGGGAGAGCGAGGAGGTCATAGAAAGGAGTTACAGGGAGGTGGTCACTCCAAGGCCACGGAAGACAGAAAACTGGGTCACAGTTAGGAAGGTCAACGGGCAGAGGCAGGGACTGGTGAGTACCCCGGTGGCTGTACACCTTGAAAATAAGTACTCATGCTTGAGTAAGGGTGGGGGAGACAGCCTACCTGGGGGCAGCGACAGCGGCCGGGCCTCTGGCACAAAGACCGGTCCGGTTGCTCAGAAGGGTAAGGAAAAGAAGGGGAGGGCAATTGTAATAGGGGACTCTATAGTCAGGGGGTCGGATAGGCGATTCTGTGGACGCAGACAGGAGTCCCGGATGGTAGTTTGCCTCCATGGTGCCAGGGTCAGGGATGTGTCTGAACGTGTCCAAGAAATCCTGAAATGGGAGGGAGAGGAGCCTGAGGTTGTGGTGCATATAGGTACCAACGACATAGGTAAAAAAAGAGAAGAGGTCCTGAAAGAAGAATTTAGGGAGTTAGGTAGAGAGTTAAGGAGAAGGACTGGAAAGGTAACAATCTCAGGATTACTGCCGGTGCCACGCGACAGTGAGAGTAGGAATGGAGCGAGGTGGAGGATAAATGCGTGGATGAGGGACTGGTGCAGTGGGTATGGATTCAAGTTTCTGGATCATTGGGACCTCTTTTGGGGAAGGTGCGACCCGTACAGAAAGGACGGGTTGCACTTGAACTCAAGGGGGACCAATATCCTGGCGGGGAGATTTGCAAAGGCTACTGGGGAGACTTTAAACTAGTATGGTTGGGGGGAGGGACTCAAATTGGGAAAGCTAGCAGTCAGTGTGTGAGGCAGGAGGCAGAGGATGGTAGCACTCTGACCCAAAATGTAGGGGAGAGAGAAGAAAAAGACAATAAACAGAGAATAAGAGAGGGTGGATTTCTTAAATGTGTATATTTTAATGCTAGGAGCATTGTAAGAAAGGTGGATGAACTTAGAGCCTGGATTGACACCTGGAAGTATGATGTTGTGGCGATCAGTGAAACATGGTTGCAGGAGGGCTGTGATTGGAAACGAAATATTCCAGGAATTCGTTGCTTCAGGTGTGATAGAATTGGAGGGGCAAGAGGTGGAGGTGTTGCATTGCTTATCAGGGAAGATATTACAGCAGTGCTTTGGCAGGATAGATTAGAGGGCTCGTCTAGGGAGGCTATTTGGGTGGAACTGAGAAATGGGAAAGGGGTAGCAACACTTATAGGGGTGTATTATAGACCGCCAAATGGGGAGCGAGAATTGGAAGAGCAAATATGTAAGGAGATTGCAGATATTAGTAGTAAGCACAAGGTAGTGATTGTGGGAGATTTCAATTTTCCACACATAGACTGGGAAACACATTCTGTAAATGGGCTGGATGGGTTGGAGTTTGTAAAATGTGTGCAGGATAGTTTTTTGCAACAATATATAGAAGTACCTACTAGAGAAGGGGCGGTACTGGACCTCCTGTTAGGAAATGAGATGGGTCAGGTGGCAGAGGTATGCGTTGGGGAACAGTTCGGGTCCAGTGATCACAATACCATTAGTTTCAATGTAATTATGGAGAGGGACAAAACTGGACCTAGGATTGAGATTTTTGATTGGAGAAAGGCTAACTTTGTGGAGATGCGAAAGGATTTAAAAGGAGTAAATTGGGACAGTTTGTTTTATGGGAAAGATGTGGAAGAGAAATGGAGTACATTTAAAGGTGAAATTTTAAGAGTACAGAATCTTTATATCCCTGTTCGGTTGAAAGGAAATCGTAAAAATTGTAAAGAGCCATGGTTTTCAAGGGAAATTGGACACTTGGTTCGGAAAAAGAGGGAGATCTACAATAGTTATAGGCAGCATGGAGTAAATGAGGTGCTTGAGTATAAAGAATGTAAAAAGAATCTTAAGAAAGAAATTAGAAAAGCTAAAAGAAAATATGAGGTTGCTTTGGCAAGTAAGGTAAAAGTAAATCCGAAGGGTTTCTACCGCTATATTAATAGCAAAAGGATAACGAGGGATAAAATTGGTCCATTAGAGAGTCAGAGTGGCCAACTATCTGCAGAGCCAAAAGAGATGGGGGAGATATTGAACAGTTTCTTTTCTTCGGTATTCACCAAGGAGAAGGATATTGAATTATGTGAGGTAAGGGAAACAAGTAGAGTAGCTATGGAAACTATGAGGATCAAAGAAGAGGAAGTACTGACACTTTTGAGAAATATAAAAGTGGATAAGTCTCCAGGTCCGGACAGGATATTCCCTAGGACATTGAGGGAAGTTAGTGTAGAAATAGCAGGGGCTATGGCAGAAATATTTCAAATGTCATTAGAAACGGGAATAGTGCCGGAGGATTGGCGTACTGCGCATGTTGTTCCATTGTTTAAAAAGGGGTCTAAGAGTAAACCTAGCAATTATAGACCTGTTAGTTTGACGTCAGTGGTGGGCAAATTAATGGAAAGAATACTTAGAGATAATATATATAAGCATCTGGATAAACAGGGTCTGATTAGGAGCAGTCAACATGGATTTGTGCCTGAAGGTCATGTTTAACTAATCTTCTTGAATTTTTTGAAGATGTTACACGGGAAATTGATGAAGGTAAAGCAGTGGATGTTGTGTATATGGACTTCAGTAAGGCCTTTGACAAGGTTCCTCATGGAAGGTTGGTTAAGAAGGTTCAATGGTTGGGTATTAATGGTGGAGTAGCAAGATGGATTCAACAGTGGCTGAATGGGAGATGCCAGAGAGTAATGGTGGATGGTTGTTTGTCAGGTTGGAGGCCAGTGACGAGTGGGGTGCCACAGGGATCTGTGTTGGGTCCACTGTTGTTTGTCATGTACATCAATGATCTGGACGATGGCGTGGTAAATTGGATTAGTAAGTATGCAGATGGTACTAAGATAGGTGGGGTTGCGGGTAATGAAGTAGTTTCAAAGTCTACAGAGAGATTTATGCCAGTTGGAAGAGTGGGCTGAAAGATGGCAGATGGAGTTTAATGCTGATAAGTGTGAGGTGCTACATCTTGGCAGGACAAATCAAAATAGGACGTACATGGTAAATGGTAGTGAATTGAAGAATGTAGGTGAACAGAGGGATCTGGGAATAACTGTGCACAGTTCCCTGAAAGTGGAATCTCATGTAGATAGGGTGGTAAAGAAAGCTTTTGGTGTGCTGACCTTTATAAATCAGAGCATTGAGTATAGAAGTTGGGATGTAATGTTAAAATTGTACAAGGCATTGGTGAGGCCAATTCTGGAGTATGGAGACAGTCCTGTTTGTTTTGTGTTTTTTGGGTTGTTTATTTTCGTTTTGGTTAGTCTAGTTTTGGTTTTTAGTTTGTGTTTTGGGGGTGGGGGGGTTGTAACGGGGCTTGCTGTCTCTCCCTGCGGGGGAATGCGACTTTTTTGTCGTATTCCCCTTCTCTGCCTCCGTCTGCGCTGAGGCCTAATGGCGAAGCTGGCGACCTCGAGGCTCAGGAGGCAGAGCCCGCCAGTACTCGCACTGAGCTCGCTCCCGTGAGGACGGCCCGGCTCGGGGCTGGAACAGGGCTTTCGTGAGGGGCTGTGACGGCCGGCCCGAGGAAAGACGGTGCTCCCGTCGGAGTAGCCGAGCTCGGGGAGGTACGGCGTTCCCAGCCTGAGGGAGGAGCGGTGCCCGGTCGGGGCGGCCCAGCCTGAGGGAGGAGCGGTACCCGGTCGGGGCGGCCCAGCCTGAGGGAGGAGCGGTGCCCGGTCGGGGCGGCCCAGCCTGAGGGAGGAGCGGCGCCCGGTCGGGGCGGCCTGGCCCGAGGGAGGAGCAGCGGCCTGGCGCGAGGCTGAGACGGTGGCAGTACTCACGTGAGGGCGATCCGGCTCGGGGCTGGAACGATGCTCCGGGGGCTGGGACGGCAGTTCTGGTGGCGGTGGCCTGAGACCGGGGGTTCGGCCGCGGGCCAGCGGCTGCGTCAGCAGGTCTGGTGAGCGGCAGCTTCGACTACCCCGATCCGCGGTGTTTGAGCCGCGAGGACAGGTTTTAACATCGCCCGGGGGGTATCGCCTCAGCGCAGAAGGAGAAGAGGAGGGAAGAGTCTGCAGCCCTAAGACTTTTGCCTCCATCACAGTGAGGAGATGTTGGGTGGACTCACTGTGGTAGATGTTAATATGTGTTTATTGTTGTTTTTTATTGTATTGTATTATATGTATGACTGCTTAATTTCGTTCAGACTTCGGTCTGGATGACAATAAAAGGCTATTCTATTCTAATTCTATTCTATTCTATTCTGGTGTACAATTTTGGTCGCCTAATTATAGGAAGGATATCAACAAAATAGAGAGAGTACAGAGGAGATTTACTAGAATGTTGCCTGGGTTTCAGCAACTACATTACAGAGAAAGTTTGAACAAGTTAGGTCTTTATACTTTGGAGCGCAGAAGGTTAAGGGGGGACTTGATAGAGGTCTTTAAAATGATGAGAAGGATAGACAGAGTTGACGTGGATAAGCTTTTCCCACTGAGAGTAGGGAAGATCCAAACAATAGGACATGACTTGAGAATTAAGGGACAGAAGTTTAGGGGTAACATGAGGGGGAACTTCTTTACTCAGAGAGTGGTAGCTGTGTGGAATGAGCTTCCAGTGGAGGTGGTGGAGGCAGGTTTAATTTTATCATTTAAAAATAAATTGAATAGTTATATGGACGGGAAAGGAATGGAGGGTTATGGTCTGAGTGCAGATAGATGGGATTGGGGGAGAATAAGTGTTCGGCACGGACTAGATGGTCCGAGATGGCCTGTTTCCGTGCTGTAATTGTTATATGGTTATATGACTCTCAAAGGGAGGTGGAGAGAGAGAGAAGGGGAGGAGACAGGGAGACAGTGGGGAGAGAGAGAGGGGTGCGAGGAGAGAGAGAGAGGGGGAGTAAATGGAGAGAGAGAGAAGAGGGAGGGGGGAGAGGGAGGGGGTGAGGAGCGGTGGGAGAGAGGAGGGGATGAAGAGAGAACGTGGGTTGCAATGGAAGAAAGAGGGCAAAGAGAGGGCTGGAGAGGGTAGGAGACAAGGGGGACTAGCGAGGGTGGTAACATAGCGGGGGAATATCGTGGTAAAGCTAGACGCCGGGGAGATCGATGGGGGGGGCAAAGCACTGGAGCTAGACCGGGAGAAAGAAGAGGGAGAGCGCACGGGGGAGTGGAGGAAGCCGAATAAATTCAAAAATAAGAAAATTTAAAATAGGTTTCTGGGCCAGCTTACAGCTTATATTTCGTGTCAAATTAGGCTTGCCTCAGGTTGCGGTGTGTGAGATAATAAATACTATAACATTGTCTCCCAAGTGAGGAGGTGACAGAGAGGAAGAGAGAAACAGCTAGTCACACCTTTGAAGTAAGATGCCGTAAACCAAGTGGCCAATGTTTATAGGGGAGGAGGCGAGAAAGGAAGAGAGAAACAGCTAGAGTCATCTCTTTGGAGTAAAATGCCAAATGATTCAAACAAGAGGACATGACTTCAGAATTAAGGGACAGATGTTTAGGGCTAACATGAGGGGGAACCGGTGGTAGCGGTGTGGAATGAGCTTCCAGTGGAAGTGTTGGAGGCAGGTTCGTTGGTATCATTTAAAAATAAATTGGATAGGCATATGGATGAGAAGGGAATGGAGGGTTATGGTGTGAGTGCAGCCAAGTGGGACTAAGGGAAAAAAAGTTGTTAGGTACGGACTTGTAGGGCCGAGATGGCCTGTTTCCGTGCTGTAATTGTTATATGGTTATATGGTTACATGCCGTATACCAAATGGCCAATGTTTATGGGGGAGGAGGCGAGAAAGTCATATATTTGAAGTAAGGTGGCATAAACCAAATGGCCAATGTTTTTAATATCTTGTACCATGTGACAAAATGCCTTTGATGTGATGCCTTTTCCTGTACCACTGACCATGACTAATGTCTGTGGAATGTGCTGAGGTGACAAACATACACTATATAATGCTATGTAATTCTGTTGTTCAGAGAAGTGGACCGAGGACAGTCGAGTGTCTACATTGGTCACTTGGCTGGAATTCTCGCTCCCTTCCATCGGCCGATAATAAGTACAGTTTTGAACTGGTCTCCTAAACAGTTTGTGTGGTGTCTGTTTATTAAGAAGCAAACCTGGTTTAGTTGTTATAAAAGTAACTTTTTCAGGAGAGTGAGGTGGGAGGGAGAAATGGGGGAGAGAGAGGGAGAGAAAGGAGGAGAGGGAGATGAGAGAGGGGGAAGAGAGGGAGACAGAGAGGGGAGAGTGTGT
>NC_046000.1:3227996-3310557 GCF_010909765.2 Amblyraja radiata | reverse complement strand
TGAGGAACCTTGTCAAAGGCCTTACTGAAGTCCATATACACAACATCCACTGCTTTACCCTCATCAATTTCCCGAGTAACATCTTCAAAAAATTCAAGAAGATTAGTTAAACATGACCTTCCAGGCACAAATCCATGTTGACTGTTCCTAATCAGTCCCTGTTTATCCAGATGCTTATATATATTATCTCTAAGTATTCTTTCCATTAATTTGCCCACCACTGACGTCAAACTAACAGGTAATTTATTGCTAGGTTTACTCTTAGACCCCTTTTTAAACAATGGAACAACATGCGCAGTACGCCAATCCTCCGGCACTATTCCCGTTTCTAATGACATTTGAAATATTTCTGCCATAGCCCCTGCTATTTCTACACTAACTTCCCTCAATGTCCTAGGGAATATCCTGTCCGGACCTGGAGACTTATCCACTTTTATATTTCTCAAAAGTGTCAGTACTTCCTCTTCTTTGATCCTCATAGTTTCCATAGCTACTCTACTTGTTTCCCTTACCTCACATAATTCAATATCCTTCTCCTTGATGATTTCCGAAGAATAGAAACTGTTCAATATCTCGCCCATCTCTTTTGGCTCTGCAGAAAGTTGGCCACTCTGACTCTCTAATGGACCAATTTTATCCCTCGTTATCCTTTTGAATGGATGGGTGGACTCTTAATCATTGCGGGACAAAGTTTGTCTACCCCATCACACCAGCAGCACATACAACGTGTTACTCTCCAGCACTGAATATGGGTATCAGCATCAGAGGCAGCAGTTTTTTTTATGCCGCCCAGCTGCCCAAGACAATATGCCTCCAGGCTGCCCTATCGGGCCGCTGCGCACGGTGTGGTACCCCTATTGTGCTGTCAATGAGGGTACCAGGGCTCTCACACGAAACCCCGGCAGCACTATTGTTGTACATTAACGTAGAGGATGAATTCTCGCCTATACTCACTGATTGGGTTCTGTTGGATTGGAAGTCGATGATCCAGTTGGAGAGGTGTGTGCTGACTACAAGTCCCGCGAGTTTCATAATAAGCTTGGATTGTATAATGATACTAAAGACAGGGTTACATTTTATGGCTCCAGGGTGACCAAAGCTGCGAGCTGAACATCCAGGGATATTCAATATTCAGGAGGGATAGGCAGAAATGAAAAGGAGGCGGGGTAGCGTTGCGGGTTAGAGAGGCGATTAACGCAATAGAAAGGAAGGACATTAGCTTGGAGGATGTTGCATCGATAAGGGTAGAGCTGCGAAAAACTAAGGAGCAGAAAACGCTAGTGGGAGTTGTGTACCGGCCACCAAACAATAGTAGTGGAGTTGGAGATGGCATCAAACAGGAAATTAGAAATGCGTGCAACAAAGGTAAAACAATTATAATGGGTGACTTTAATCTACATATAGATTGGATGAATCAAATTGGCTGGGGTGCTGAGGAAGAGGATTTCTTGGAATGTATGCGGGATAGTTTTCTAAACGAACATGTAGAGGAACCAACGAGAGAGCAGGCTATTCTAGACTGGGTATTGAGTAATAATAACCATGTTATAGGGTTATATGGGTATTGAGTAATGATGAAGGGTTAGTTAGCAGTCTTGTTGTCCGTGGCCCCTTGGGCAAGAGCGACCATAATATGGTTGAGTTCTTCATTAGGTTGGAGAGTGACATTGTTAATTCAGAAACAAGGGTCCTGACCTTAAAGAAAGGTGACTTTGAGGGTATGGGACGTGATTTGGCCAAGATACACTGGCAAATGATTCTTAAAGGGTTGACGGTGGATATTCAATGGAATGAATTAAAAAAATGCATGGATGAACAACAACAAGTGTTCATCCCAGTTTGGCAAAATAATAAATCAGGGAAGGTAGTGCATCCGTGGATAACAAGGGAAATCATGGATAGTATCAAAACAAAAGATGAAGCGTACAAATTAGCCAGAACAAGCAGCCTACCAGAGGACTGGGAGAAATTCAGAGTCCAGCAGAGGAGGACAAAAGGCTTAATTAGGAAAGGGAAAATAGATTATGAAAGAAAACTGGCAGGGAACATAAAAACTGACTGCAAAAGTGTTTACAGATATGTGAAGAGGAAAAGATTAGTTAAAACAAATGTAGGACTTCCGGTGGAGCCATGCTGGACTAGCAGTCGCAACTTTTAGCTCCGCTGCTGTAGAAACGCGATTTTTCGCGTTAAAATCGGGTCTGTAAGTCGGGACTAATTCAAAAACTTACCGGAGCCCCGGGACGTCGCGCTGATGACGTCATCAGTAAGCGCTGCGATTTAAAACGGAGGAAAAATTACTTTAAATGAAAAAAAAGTCTCCAGCTCAGAACCCTCAGAGAAACATCTCAAAACTGCTGAAAACACAGAAAACTGAAGAACAGACCTCTGAAGTGGATTCTGGAATGGCTACAAGATCCAAGACTGAGATGGCTACTAAGGAGAAAAATGAAATGGAGGAGATAAAGAACTCGGTAAGAGAATTGAGAAATGATATTGAGGCTGGTAACTCAAAAATGATGGAAAATATTAATGTTAAATCGATGGAAAATATGTCAAACATTAATGCTGGTAATCAAAAAATTATTGACTGCATTGGCATTATACAAAAACGAATTGAGGATGTGCATGAAGAGCTAATGGGGAGAATTAAGAAAGGCGAAGAAGAAACTGAGAAGAAGTTTGAGGCTGTGAATGTAATTGTTTCTTACATGTAACCGAAATAAAAGACATGGAAACAGTGGTTGAACAAATGGCTGAAGATATGCAGGGAATGAAGCTAGAACTAGACAGCCTCAAGAGTCAACTGGCGAAAGTCTCAGATACATGCCTTGATCTCGAAGCTCGCTCACGCCGCCAAAATCTACGAATATTGGGAGTAACAGAAGGGGCAGAGGGGAACAACGCTCGTGAGTTCACTGCCATCCTAATCAAACATGTACTCAATCTACCTGTGGAACCGGAAATTGAAGTGGCACATCGAATACCTAGATTTAAGCCAACATCACAAGCAGATCCAGCCCACCCACGACAGATCATAGTCAAACGTCGGGACATTTCAGCACTTGAAGAGCTGATGAAAAAAATCAAATATGGAGTGAAGATGACCTTTGGAAAATACACTATCAAACTCCTCCGGGATTATCCCTATGAGATCGTTCAAAAGAGAAAAAAGTTTGAACAGACAAGACAGATTCTCTATGGAGTTAAAGATATTAGATGTGGCGTTTTTTATCCGTCCAGAATGCGCATTACTTTCAAGGGGAAAGAGAACATTTTCACTAATTCGGACGCATCTTTAGTTTCACTAATTCGTACTGCCACTGCCACTGCCACATCACTAGATTGTGGCAGTCGCAGAAACAGATGATTAATCACGGCAGCGGGATGATATGGACAGTTTCTTGCCTTTTATTACCTCACAGAGAACACCCGAAGACAAGGGAAGAAACAACACTCTCTAAAAGTTTAAAATGGAAGATAATTTCCACGTGCGATGGTCTAGACACCTTATCTCCTTTGGACGCTTTGGAATTTAACTCAAGGACATTCCTTGTTCAAAATGAAGGAAAGACGGATAAGCAAACCAGAGATGAACAGCAGAGCCGAATGTGGAAAACATCACAAGGACAAATGGCGATTTAAGATTTTAAAAAAGTTTTACAAAATATAGAGAATTAATAATAATTAACAATACTAATATAGAAATATAAATGGAAACTAACCTGAACTATATAATAGGTATAATGTAATAATCTGCTAATAAGACTGACTAGCTCGTATATAGAGATGACAAATTTTAGAATTAAAGTAGATAATACTGAAAGGTGAAGTATTATGTAGTTCGTGTGAAGAAGGGAGGAGACTCAGGTACCTGGCATAATTCCAGGAGCCTGTTTCTGGTTAACCCTTACAGATAACAGCTTACTATTATCAAAGATATAACTAATTATAAATAATGAGTAGATGAAAGTGTTAGATACATATATAAAGTGTTAGATAAATAAATTTCACAGTAGCTGAACACAGATCGGATAATGTCTGAATGAAATATATATATATATATATACATGTGTAATTGGGTGAAATATAGCAGATTTTGAAATGGCACCGCCTTCTTAGGGTTAGAGTAATAAAAGGAGCGGAGCTAATTATAGACCATCAATTTCGGAAGTCGAATAAATGTCGGACCCCACAGACGCGTGGGACACGCATTTAAGTGTCGAATACTTCAGGCACTGTAATTTTACTTGTCAATTAAAAAAAATCACAATATGTCACTTTTATGTGTTTTTTTCCCCAGGAAAATCGCAAAAGGGATATACCAAGGAAGTTAATAATATAAACGCCCCCACATTATCGAGTCCTGAGGTATGGATGCACCGTAATAAATAAAGGTACTAAAATCAGAGAAAAAGATGATAAACAAAATAAAATGGGAGGAATCATACTGTGTAGCTGGAATATAAGGGGTATTAATGAACCAATTAAAAGGGGCAAAATACTAGCTCAGTTGAAATCATATGACACGGACATTTCTTTTCTACAAGAAACGCACCTTAAACATCAAGATCAGATGAGATTGAGGGCGAAATGGATAGGCCAAACATTTCACTCCTCATATACATCGAAATCCAGATGCATCGCAATTATTATTCGCAAAGGAATTCCATTCAAATCAAAGAATATTATATCAGATAAGGAAGGGAGATACCTTATAGTCACATGAGAGATTCATGCTACGCCAATCACTTTGGTAAACATGTATGCGCCCAATTTTGATAATCCTCGATTTTTTTATATAATCCTGAATAAAATCGCAGAATTTAACCACCATCATGTTCTAATTGGAGGAGACTTGAACTGTGCTTTAGATCCGTACTTAGATAAATCGATGCAAAAACAAAGAGGTAATATGAAATCTAAAACTAGTGAACTCTTAAATACATATATAAAAAATACAAATATAGCAGACGTTTGGTGGATCGCGAACCCGACTGGAAGGGAATACTCGTTTTATTCAATGGTACATAAAACATACCCACGTATAGACTATTTCCTATTGGATTCAAAACTAATACCTTATAGTATGAACCCTAAATACCACACCAATACGATTTCAGATCACTCCCCGCTAACTTTCGTTTTAAAATTGGAAGGAATCTCTACGAACAAATCGTTCTGGAGGTTTAACTCGCAAATTCTGAAAGACCCACAAGGGAGCATATATCCAAAAAAACAGATGGATCTATTTTTTTAGATAAATGATAAACCAGATATATCGCCCACTTTATTATGGGAATCCTTCAAAGCATTTATTAGAGGAGTCATTATCTCGTATCAAGCTTTTCAAAACAAAAATAATAAAAATGAACAAAGACAATTAGAAGAACAAATCAGACAACTGGATATAGATAATGCTAAAATCCAACTATGGATAAACATAATAAAATTTTAATACTGAAATTTCAGCTAAACAAATTATTATCAGAGAAGATTATAAGATTATTCCAAATTACAAAACAAGAACATTTTGAATTTGGGGATAAACCCCATAAATATTTAGCACGCCAACTGAAAAAACGAGAAAAAGAACATGCAATTTTAAAGATCAAATCAGATGGAGGGGAATTATTAACACTACCTAATGATATCAATAAAAGATTTGCTCAATATTATAAGAATTTATACACATCGAAAACGCTAATAGACAATAATAAAGTTTCAGAATGTTTGGACGATTGTAACCTTCCAAAACTAGAATTGAAGGAACAAGAGGAACTGGGAGCACAAATTACAGCTAAGGAAATAGAAGACACAATGAACACACTTAATAATGGAACAACACCAGGACCAGACGGATTCAGTAATGCATTTTATAAATGTTTTACCACACAGTGACCCCACGTCTACTGAAAATGTATACACACGCTTTTAAAGAACAAATCTTACCTGAAATACTTGCAGAATCAACGATCACATTAATACTTAAAACAGATAAAGATATAGAAGAACCAGGCTCGTATAGAGCTATTGCTTTGTTAAATACGGATCAAAAAATATTAGCGAAAACACTAGCTAGAAGACTAAGTCAATATGTCAGTAAATTAATAAATATGGATCAAACGGGATTTATACCTAAGAGACATGCATTTAATAACCTGAGACGTCTGTTTAACATAATGCACGCTCACAAACCTCAAGGACAAGAGTTATCTATCATGTCATTGGACGCAGAAAAAGCGTTTGATCAAGTAGTATGGGATTATGTGATTAAAGTATTGCAAAAATTTCAAATGGGAGAGAGCTTCATCGCATGGATAAAATTATTATATAACAAACCCACGGCTAGAATATTAACTAATAATATACTATCTACGAAATTCCAATTATCAAGGGGTAATAGACAAGGATGTTCATTATCACCGCTGTTATTCGCTCTGGTAATTGAACCTTTAGCTGAAAAAATTAGAACACACCCGGACATTGACGGTTATAATACAAAATATTCAAATAACATAATATCCTTATACGCAGACGATGTACTACTGTATATCACAAAACCCCAAATCAGTATACCAAACATATTAAATTTAATTGAGGACTTTGGATCTTTCTCAGGATACAGAATAAACTGGAACAAAAGTGAAATTATGTCGATAAAACCGAAAGACTCAACACATCTCTTGAAATTCCCCTTTAAAATAGCCACAGAAAAATTTAAATATTCAGGATTTGAAATCACTAGAAATTATCACGGTATGTTTAATGCCAATTACAGCCCCTTACTTAAGAAATTAAATAATCTAATTAAATTCTGGAAAACGCTTCCGATGTCTTTAATATCGCAGAAGAGCGCAGAAGGTTAAGGGGGGACTTGATAGAGGTTTTTAAAATGATGAGAGGGATAGACAGAGTTGACGTGGAAAAGCTTTTCCCACTGAGAGTAGGGAAGATTCAAACAAGGGGACATGACTTGAGAATTAAGGGACTGAAGTTTAGGGGTAACATGAGGGGGAACTTCTTTACTCAGAGAGTGGTAGCTGTGTGGAATGAGCTTCCAGTGAAGGTGGTGGAGGCAGGTTCGTTTTTATCATTTAAAAATAAATTGGATAGTTATATGGATGGGAAAGGAATGGAGGGTTATGGTCTGAGCGCAGGTATATGGGACTAGGGGAGACTATGTGTTCGGCACGGACTAGAGGGGTCGAGATGGCCTGTTTCCGTGCTGTAATTGTTATATGGTTATATGGTTATATGGTTAATAGGTCGAATAAATGCTATAAAATGATCTTTTTACCACAAATCCTATATTTATTTCAATCAATTCCAATATATCTTTCAAAAATGTTTTTCAAAAAATTACTCAGACATTACAAATTTTATATGGGATTATAAATCCCACAGAATACAAAGAGCACACCTTAGTAAACCAAAATAAACGGGTGGTCTAGCGCTCCCTAACTTTATGTACTATAATTGGGCAGTAAATATTAAAAATATGATTCACCTACTTGACAACTCTGCCCAGGGGGTGGATTGGATTGTAATGGAGAGAGAGGACTGCGCTCCGTGTAATACAGGAGCGACTCTCCTCTCACCAATGAATTTGAATAACAAAATTATAATAAAAATCCAATGACACATAGTACAATTAGAACTTGGAAACAAATAAAACAGAACTTAAAATTAAGAAATCTATCTCTTTTAATGCCAATAGTCAATAACCCTTCGTTTAATGCCTCAATTATAGATAAATCATTTATACAATGGGAAAGAACGGGAATCAAAACGCTCTGAGACTTGTATGAATTAGGAAAATTATTATCATTTCAACAATTACAACTGAAATATAATTTGAAAAATAATCAATATTTCAAATAACTTCAAATCCGTGACTATCTGAAAAAATACACAAAAGACTATCATAACATGTCTCCAGACTTATAGGATGAAGCCATGAAGATAAATGCTGAATCAGCAAATCGAATATCATACTTATATAATATAATTTTGAATATAGAAATACCTACAACCGATAGTATTAGAAGAGACTGGGAACAAGAACAAGCTATAAAAATTTCAAAAGAGAGCTGGGATAAACACTTACTATATGTGCATACATGCTCGATCAATGTACGACATACTCTAATCCAATATAAAACAGTACTTAGACTTTATTATTCAAAAACTAAAATAAATAAACTTTTCCCCAATGTCTCACCCATTTGTGATAAATGTCAGTCACAAGAAGCTAACATAGCGCACTCTTTTGTTTTCTGTATACAAATTCAAAAATTCTGGATCGAAATATTTGAAATCTTCACTAAATTATTTAAAATAAAACTTGTACCAAAAGCAGAATGGATCATTTTTGGAATATCGGAAAGTAACCCCGAATTGAATGTGTTTCAAAAGAACTTACTTAATTATGGGCTAATAATGGTGAAAAAAGCTTATACTCAAATTTGGGGAAAACGCTTATACTCAAATTTTGGAAAAATGCTCCAATACCAACAATAAAAATGTGAATTTCATACATGTTCGGAACACTATACTTGGAAGAGATGAGACTCCTGAATGAATGAATGCATGAATGAATGAATGAATGAATGAATGAATGAATGAATGAATGAATGAATGATTGAATGAATGAATGAATGAATGAATGAATGAATGAATGAATGAATGAATGAATGAATGAATGATGAATGAATGAATGAATGAATGAATGAATGAATGAATGACTGAATGAATGAATGAATGAATGAATGAATGAATGAATGAATGATTGAATGAATGAATGAATGAATGAATGACTGAATGAATGAATGAATGACTGAATGAATGAATACGTTTATTGTCATTGCACAATACTGTGCAACGAAATTCCATTACATCTCCTCCGGTTAAAAAACAAACAAACACGACAACCATTAACACATATGTACACTTATTAGTAAAAAATAAATAGGTGTTTTAAAAGCATTTAAAATAATTTAAAATAATTTGGCGGCATTTCTTGGAATTACATTTTGCTTCCCCAGCAATCTCTGTTGGAATTTAGCTCTTTTATCGCACATGGGTAGAAACTATGTTTTAGTCTACCGGTGCGAGCCTTCAGAGTCCTGAATTGCCTCCCAGAGGGTAGCAGAGTAAAAAGGTGGTTGGCAGGTGGGATGTGCCCTGCTTGATATTTGTGGCCCGGCGCAAGCATCGGGCCCTATATATGTCATCCAAGGAGGGCAGTTGGGCGTTTGTAATGTTCTGCGCAGTTTTTATAATTCCCTGCAACGCCCTCCTCTCAGCCACAGTACAGCTAGCAAACCACACCAGGATTCCATAGGAGAGGATACTCTCCACGGCGCATCGGTAGAAGGACAACAGCAGCGGCTGTGAGATTGCTTCCTCCTAGCAGGCAAAGCAGATCACTTCCAAAAGACGTGGTCTGCATTTACGGAACTATTACAAGCATAAGGTGCAATAGTAAGTTATAATATAAAGGGTACCAGGATCTGGTAACGGGGGGGTATAAAATGAATATTTAATAAAAACACGGTTGGTATATCCTTTTTTGCGGAGTTTTGTGTTATAATAGAGCGATTGTTTTTCCTTTCTACTTTTTTTCTTTTCTTTCTAGGGTCTTATTTCCTTTCTTTACTTCCTTCTCTAATTTCTTCCCTAAGGGGCTCTCTTCTCCCAACACTTTCCTGCACCTTCACGATTCTTGCTCATTTTCCTTACTTCTTTTGTTTCTATCGTTTGCAAAGCTAAAAATGTCATTTACTGTACTGCTGATAAAAAAAAAAAATAATAAAAAAATAAAAAAACTAATGTAGGTCCCTTGCAGTCAGAAACAGGCGATTTGATCATGGGGAACAAGGTTATGGCAGACCAATTGAATAACTACGTTGGTTCTGTCTTCACTAAGGGAGACATAAATTATCTGCCGCAAATAGTAAGGGACCGGGGGTTAAATGAGATGGAGGAACTGAGTGAAATCCAGGTTAGCCGGGAAGTGGTGTTAGGTAAATTGAATTGATTAAAGGGCGATAAATCCCCAGGCCAGATAAGTTGCATCCCAGAGTACTTAATGAAGTAGCCGCAGAAATAGTGGATGCATTAGTGATAATTTTTTCAAAACTCTTTAGATTCTGGAGAGCTCATGTAACCCCATTTTTTAAAAAGGGAAGGAGAGAGAAAACGGGTAATTACAGACCAGTTAGTCTAACATCGGTGGTGGGGAAAATTCTGGAGTCAGTTAATAAAGATGGGATAGCAGCTCATTTGGAAAGTGGTGAATTAATTGGACAAAGTCAGCATGGATTTATGAAAGGTAAATCATGTCTGACGAATCTTATAGAATTTTTCGAGGATGTAACTAGTAGAGTGGATAAGGGAGAACCAGTGGATGTGTTATACCTGGACTTTCAGAAGGCTTTCGACAAGGTCCCACATAAGAGATTAGTATACAAACTTAACGCACACGGTACTGGGCGTTCTGTATTGATGTGGATAGAGAACTGGCTGGCAGACAGGAAGCAAAGAGTAGGAGTAAACGGGTCCTTTGCAGAATGACAGGCAGTGACTAGTGGGGTACCGCAAGGCTCAGTGCTGGGACCCCAGCTATTTACAATATATATTAATGATCTAGATGAGGGAATTGAATGCAACATCTCCAAGTTTGCGGATGACACGAAGCTGGGGGGCAGTGTTAGCTGTGAGGAGGATGCTAGGAGGCTGCAAGGTGACTTGGATAGGCTGGATGAGTGGGCAAATGCATGGCAGATGCAGTATAATTTGGATAAATGTGAGGTTATCCACGTCGGTGGCAAAAACAGGAAGGTAGACTTTTATCTGAATGGTGGCCGATTAGAAAAAGGGGAGATGCAACGAGACCTGGGTGTCATGGTACAACTGTCATTGAAGGTAGGAATGCATGTGCAGCAGGCAGTGAATAAAGCAAATGGTATATTAGCATTCATAGCAAAATGATTTGAGTATAAGAGCAGGAAAGTTATACTGCAGTTGTACAGGGTCTTGGTGAGACCACACCTGGAGTATTGCGTACATGTTTTGTCTCCTAATCTGAGGAAAGACATTCTTGCCATAGAGGGAGTACGGCGAAGGTTCACCAGACGGATTCCTGCGATGGCAGGACTTTCATACGAAGAAAGACTGGATAGACTCGGCTTAAACACGCTTGAATTCAGAAGATTAAGGGGTGGGGATCTTATAGAAACTTACAAAATTCTTAAGGGGTTGGACAGGCTAGATGCAGGAAGATTATTCCCGATGTTGCGGAAATCCAGACCTAGGTGTCACAGTTTAAGGACAAGAGGGTAGTATTTTAGGACCGAGATGAGAAAATCATGTTTTACACAGAGAGTGGTGAATCTGTGGAATTCTCTGCCACAGAAGGTAGTTGAGGCCAATTCATTGGCTATATTTAAGAGGGAGTTAGATGTGGCCCTTGTGGCTAAATGGATCAGGGGGTTTGGAGAGAATGCAGGGATGGGATACTGAGTTGGATGATCATCCATCATCATATCGAATGGCGGTGCAGGCTCGAAGGGCCGAATGGCCTACTCCTGCACCGATTTTCTATGTTTCTATGTTCCTATGAACTGTAGATGCGGCTGGTGTCCGCAGAATTGTCTGCAAGCAAGAGAACGCCATATTTTGGAGTTACAGTGAGGTAGTCGTATCTCAGGTGCATGCAGGCAGCAGATGCCTACCAGGCATCGGTGTAGAAGTGATGCAGAAATCCCATTTGGACACCCACCCGCTTTCCGGACAGCACGTGTACCCTGTTGCGGGTGAAATTTGAGGGAAGAATAGCAGCAGAATCAATCTGTTCTCGGGCACTCGACCTGGCTTGGAAGCAGACCGGGAATGTGTGGGGACAGACAGCGCGATTCAGATGGGAATCTCATTGCTTAGTGGAGCAGTCAGAATATTCTGTAACCGCAATCATACATCCGGGATGAGGTGCTGCATCTCGGAACTCGGGGCCTGTTGATTCGGAGCTGCTATAGAACATTCCCATTGCGGATGTTGAACAACCGGATGTCATTATACTTGATGCACAGATACCATTTGTAGGTAAACGCATGAGATGCAGCGACAGACTACATGGTACGAGGAGTTCAGTTGGACGTTGAATATCAGGGTCACGAGGGCTATAATCCACGGAGTATGCCAGATCCGCGATTCAGATCTTTACCTCTGACAACTATTCTGGGGCAGAATTCAACTTTACCAAATGATCTGGTTACACGTGAATTGGAGGATACAATGTACTTTGAGTGAGCTCAGTAGTGCTATTCGGTAGGGCTTCAATTAGTTGGAACGGGTGGTGGAAACCAGCGTGGAGGATGCACAAATGGAAGAACTGTTGGGAAGTTGGAGGCTATTACCGGTAACTATAAACGGAAGGAAGACAAGGAGATTTTTCAGGATGTGGTGAAACCAAATGGATGATGCGTGTTTATTTCAGCGCAAATTTCCGCGTACATAGCAGAGCCTGCATCTTAAAGGATTTAGAGCCTGTTTCAGTGCACTACGATGGCTGCCATTACTAATATTCGTGGCGGGAGGGACAGAAATAGCAGCTCAGCTTGGTTTTGATGTTTCATACATGATAGAGAAGGAACTAAAAGAAGTGAACTAGTTGCACTTCTAATCAGACACAATGTTACGATGGCACAGAGTTGTGTTCGTCAACAAAGCTCAGAAATGAGATAGGTGCAATCTAATGTAATTAAGCTGTAGACTTCCCAAAACATAACAAATGATAGAGCAATATAATGTTGGCAGTTATTAAAAGGTTCATAGTTGTCGTAGTGGGCGACGTTAACTTCATCAACTGAGGCTTTCTCAATGCACAAGTCTTAGATGAGCATAATATCTCTCCAATGGCTTGTGGATTCAAGGGTTGGAGATACTTAAAAGTGATCCGAATTTCTACATTTACCCCCCACTCAAGTGATTGGATCCAAATTTCAGCGCGTCGTGGCGGAGGAATGCTCGACAATCTAAGCCCCTGATTTGTAGATAATCCCCGATCAGGTACGCTAGAACCTCCAATCCCTGAGAATGAACATCAATCTTTCATGTTTAAGAAGGGACTGCAGATAATGGAAAATCGAAGGTCGACATAAATGCTGGAGCAACTCAACAGGGATGTAGTATCTATGGCGCGAAGGGAATAGGCTACTATTTACGGGCCTAAACCCTTCTTCAGAATGATGTGAGGGTGGGCGGGGAAGAAAGGAAGACGAGCCAGTTGACTGAGGGAGAACTGCGATGGGGAGGAGAAAGTAAGGACCACCTGAAATTGGAGAAGTCAATGTTAATACCGCTGGGGTGCAAACTGACCAAGCGAAATATTAGGTGC
Source organism: Amblyraja radiata (assembly GCF_010909765.2). NCBI lineage: Eukaryota > Metazoa > Chordata > Chondrichthyes > Rajiformes > Rajidae > Amblyraja > Amblyraja radiata. Next base: position 3,297,158 of record NC_046000.1, on the reverse strand, counting down.
CGCTGTCTACATTTACGGTGGTCCTCACTCTGGCCATGGAGGAGGCCGAGGACAGAAAGGTCGGATTCTGAATGGGAGGAGGAATTTGAAGTGCTAAGCCACCGGGAGATCAGCTTGGTTATTGTGAACCGAGCGGAGGTGTTCGGCGAAGCGATCGCCAAACCTACGCTTGCTCTCACCGATGTAGAGCAGCTGACATCTAGAGAAGCGGATACAATTGATGAGGTTGATGGCGTAGCAGGTGAACCTCTGCCGCACATGGATACTGCTTGGGTCCTTGAAGGCGGTAAAGCGATAGTGTAGCATTTCTGTCCATGTGACCTTCCTTTCCTGGGACTCCTCAACTATCAAAGTGAGGTCACAAGCAAAATGACGGGACACCATCGCATATTCAGAGACGGTAGCTTACAAACCTAACGGCATGAACAATTATGTTTTCCAATTTTAAGCACCCAACAGCCTTCCTGTTCTATCTTCCCAACAGGATCTTTTCACTCATTTTCTCCCCAAGAAACCCAATTGCCTTCCCACCCCCCCCCCCCTGGCCTTCTCCCTACCCTAACACATGGCTGAATTCGCACCGGCTCCTCCGCAACGCCTTCGCCTCCACTTGTACAGTTTATAATATACAGTGTTCATAATTCGCAGATTGTCAATCCCCATGCTTTGGGGATGTGCATTTGGGACTGGAAACAGTGGTCTGTTCCGTACATTATTTAATGACCGGGATCGATTGTGCTTACGTTCGCGGATAGTCACTGAACTGTGTGCAAATTAATGTATTCATTCTAACTGCTACGAGTGGCAGTAAAGACACCATTAAACCATTGAACCATTGCCATCATTATAATTGTTTCGTGAACTGGATAGCACGCAACAACATACGTTTCACTGTTCATCGATACACTTGACAATAAACAACTAATCTAAAGTAGATGGTCTCAACATTGCATTCCAAACTCCAAGGTGACCTTTCACACAATACGTTATAATCATTCATCCAACCGACTTCAAAATATTCATAGAAATTCAAATGTTAGTCATTCACTTATCCACGGCTCTTTTAGGAAGGGCATTCCAATATTCGCTTCCTCTTGAGCGTTGGTTTACATGAGAAACAATGTACCTGTGACATAGGTTCCAAGGATTAGGACAGGAGTCAACAATGAAATTGTATGAAGTTAATTCGAAACAGTGTGCAGCCTGGAACAACAGGAAATAAATTATGTGTTTACTCTGGGAGCAGACAACCAAAGGCCCATCAAAAATTCCACATGCACGCTGGTAATTTTGAGCGGATTTGCTGGTCCCGTAGTCGGCAGGATTCGAACCTGAGCGGAGAAACCCCAATGGATTTGCAGTCCATCGCCTTAACCACTCGGCCACGACTACTGCGGTCTCAACAATTAGGCTCAAATAAGGAAATGTTTGACGACAATCGATCAGTGTATCTTCGGACGGACAGGAACGACACGGATCCCGGAATCAGAGAAACGAGACTGTTCCTGAATTATAGTTTGAAATGTCTCAATGTCAGGCATGGCCGTGTCATGAGAGAGAAACAGAGTTAAAGATCAGGTCGATGTGGTTTCAGCCTGAATTCCGTGTGGGCAGTTAACCATATAACCATATAACAATTACAACACGGAAACAGGCCACCTCGACCCTTCTAGTCCGTGCCGAACACATAATCTCCCCAAGTCCCATATACCTGCGCTCAGACCATAACCCTCCATTCCTTTCCCATCCATATAACTATCCAATTTATTTTTAAATTATAAAAACGAACCTGCCTCCACCACCTTCACTGGAAGCTCATTCCACACAGCTACCACTCTCTGAGTAAAGAAGTTCCCCCTCATGTTACCCCTAAACTTCAGTCCCTTAATTCTCAAGTCATGTCCCCTTGTTTGAATCTTCCCTACTCTCAGTGGGAAAAGCTTTTCCACGTCAACTCTGTCTATCCCTCTCATCATTTAAAAAACCTCTATCAAGTCCCCCCTTAACCTTCTGCGCTCCAAAGAATAAAGCCCTAACTTGTTCAACCTTTCTCTGTAACTTAGTTGCTGAAACCCAGGCAACATTCTAGTAAATCTCCTCTGTACTCTCTCTATTTTGGTGACATCCTTCCTATAATTAGGCGACCAAAATTGTAAACCATAGTCCAGAATTGGCCTCACCAATGCCTTGTACAATTTTAACATTACATCCCTACTTCTATACTCAATGCTCTGATTTATAAAGGCCAGCACACCAAAAGCTTTCTTTACCACCCTATCTACATGAGATTCCACTTTCAGGGAACTGTGCACAGTTATTCCCAGATCCCTCTGTTCACCTACATTCTTCAATTCCCTACCATTTACCATGTACAGTCCTATTTTGATTTGTCCTGCCAAGATGTAGCACCTCACACTTATCAGCATTAAACTCCATCTGCCAGTCTTTCAGCCCACTCTTCCAACTGGCATAAATCTCTCTGTAGACTTTGGAAACTCTACTTCATTACCCGCAACCCCACCTATCTTAGTATCATCTGCATACTTACTAATCTAATTTAGCCACACCATCGTCCAGATCATTGATGTACATGACAAACAACAGTGGACCCAACACAGATCCCTGTGGCACCCCACTCGTCACTGGCCTCCAACCTGACAAACAACCATCCACCATTACTCTCTGGCATCTCCCATTCAGCCACTGTTGAATCCATCTTGCTACTCCACCATTAATACCCAACCATTGAACCTTCTTAACCAACCTTCCATGAGGAACCTTGTTAAAGGCCTTACTGAAGTCCATATACACAACATCCACTGCTTTACCCTCATCAATTTCCCGAGTAACATCTTCAAAAAATTCAAGAAGATTAGTTAAACATGACCTTCCAGGCACAAATCCATGTTGACTGTTCCTAATCAGACCCTGTTTATCCAGATGCTTATATATATTATCTCTAAGTATTCTTTCCACTAATTTGCCCACCACTGACTTCAAATTAACAGGTCTTTTATTGCTAGGTTTACTCTTAGACCCCTTTTTAAACAATGGAACAACATGCGCAGTACGCCAATCCTCCGGCACTATTCCCGTTTCTAATGAAATTTGAAATATTTCTGCCATAGCTCCTGCTATTTCTACACTAACTTCCCTCAATGTCCTAGGGAATTTCCTGTCCGGACCTGGAGACTTATCCACTTTTTATATTTCTCAAAAGTGTCAGTACTTCCTCTTCTTTGATCCTCATAGTTTCCATAGCTACTCTACTTGTTTCCCTTACCTCACATAATTCAATATCCTTCTCCTTGGTGAATACCGAAGAAAATAAACTGTTCAATATCTCCCCCATCTCTTTTGGCTCTGCAGATAGTTGGCCACTCTGACTCTCTAATGGACCAATGTTATCCCTCGTTATCCTTTTGAATGGATGGGTGGACTCTTAATCATTGCGGGACAAAGTTTGTCTACCCCCATCACACCAGCAGCACATACAACGTGTTACTCTCCAGTACTGAATATGGGTATCAGCATCAGAGGCAGCAGTTTTTTTTATGCCGCCCAGCTGCCCAAGACAATATGCCTCCAGGCTGCCCTATCGGGCCGCTGCGCACGGTGTGGTACCCCTATTGTGCTGTCAATGAGGGTACCAGGGCTCTCACACGAAACCCCGGCAGCACTATTGTTGTACATTAACGTAGAGGATGAATTCTCCCCTATACACACTGATTGGGTTCTGTTGGACTGGAAGTCGATGATCCAGTTGGAGAGGTGTGTGCTGTCTACAAGTCCCGCGAGTTTCATAATAAGCTTGGATTGTATAATGATACTAAAGACAGGGTTACATTTTATGAATCCGTGTCAGTCGTTGGTGTATCTCTTATCCAGGTGTTCCAAGGATGAGTTCGTCCGTGGATCTTTTGTGGTGGTAGGCGAACTGCAGTGGGTCAATGCTGCTGGTGAGAATTCGACCCATAACTAGCGGTCTGCGGAGCTCCTGCTGGCGCGGTGTCCGGAGCCTGGGATCCCCCGTTCGGGACACCGGATGTGAAGAGTTCCGACCGCCGGCCCGCGGCCTACTTCTACTGCGGGCGCGGCGGGGACTAAACCCCCGGAACGGTATCCCTCGCCGGGGATCCCTGCAGAAGATCTTAGACCGCCGGCCCTGCGGTCTGCGGTTCTTCTGGCGACGGCGCGGAGGGGACTTTTGATCTTCGACCGCCGGCAAGCGACCTACACCATCTTGAAGTCGCGGTCTCCGGTGGAGAGGCACAGAATAATGACCTACCTGGACTTACCTTGTCTGCACATTTAGACGCCTGCAGCGGCGACTGCGGATGGTTGTGGTCCCTACTTCGGGGGGAAATGAAGGAGGACTGACAAGATGTTGTGCCTTCCACCACAGTGGTGAATGCTGTGGTGGATGTTTGTGTTAACATGTTATTGTGTATTGTGTGCTTTTTTTATTGAACTGCTGCTGGCAACTTCATTTTACTGCACTTTATGTGCACGTGACGAATACAATTGACTGACAGACTGACTGACAAAGTATTTCATTATGGTGGATGTCAAGGCAGGAGAGATGTTTTTCTTTGGCACTGGTATGATGCTGGCCATCTTGAAACAGGTGGTACATTAGAACGGAGTAGGGAGAGATGAAAAATGTCCGCGAATATTCCCGCTAGTAGGTCTGCGCAGCTAATAAGGGCAAGACTAGGAACCTGTTTTGGGCTTGTGTTTGTATGTTTGTCTGTGTTTTTATATATATATATATGTATATATATATATTATATATGTATATATATATATTATATATGTATATATCTATATTACTAAAACTCTGATCTTGACCGCTTTTGGCCCACTTTGCTGCGATTTCCGACAGAACGCCGCCACATACGGCCGTCATCTTTGGCCACCCTGCTTAGAGCCCCCCCTCCGCCTTAAATGAGTAGAGGATTTTTTCCAACGATGAGAAATCAGAGAGATATTAATGCTTAAAAAAATGCACCATACTCTCTGCTGTCCCTGCTGGAGGGAAGGGGGGGGACTATAACACCAGGGAGTGGTGTGCCTCACTCAGTCTCTTCAATATGGATGAAGCCAAGGGTCACGTCTCTCTGAGCTCTGAATAACACTCAACAAATGTCTACATAACTGTGAGACCCTTTAATGTGGTTTGACAATGAAAATATGGTTTGTTTGAAGTAAAAAGACATTGCCTGCAAATCGTTGTTTGGGTGCTTTGGCTTGAAGTTAAAAGGTATTACTTACTGCAAATGGTTGCTTGGGTGTGGCTTGAAATTGAAAGACACTACTTACTGCAAATTTGGCATGAAGTTGAAAGGCACTACTTGCTGCAAACGGTGGCTTGGGAGCTTTGGCTTGAAGTTGAAAGGCACTGTTACTACAAATGGTGGCGTGGTTGCTTTGGCTTGAAGTTGAAAGGCACTGCTTACTGAAAATGGTAGCTTGGGAGCTTTGATTTGAAGTTGAAAGGCACTATTACTGCAAATGGTGGCTTGGTTGGTTTGGCTTGTAGTTGAAAGGCACTACTTACTGCAAATGGTGGCTTGGTTGTGGCTTGGGTGTGGCTTGAAGTTGAAAGACACGTCTTACTGCAAATGGTGGCATGAAGTTGAAAGGCACTACTTACTGCAAATGGTGGCTTGGTTGCTTTGGCTTGAAGTTGAAAGGCACTACTAATTGCAAATGGTGGCTTGTGTGTGGCTTGAAGTTGAAAGGCACTACTTACTGCAAATGGTGGCTTGGGTGCAATGGCTTGAAGTTAACAGGCATTACTTACTGCAAATGGTGGCGTGGGTGTATTGGCTTGAAGTTGAAAGGCACTACTTACTGCAAATTGTGGCTTGAAGTTGAAATTAATTAAATTAAATTTCTTTATTTATATAGCACATTTTTAGTCAACTTGCATTGACCTCAAAGTGCTTCACATAATTACATCCACACACACAGGCAAAGGTGGTTGAAGTGTCTTGCCCAAGGACACACACAGGCAAAGGTGGGTGAAGTGTCTTGCCCAAGGACACAACGACAGTATGCACTCCAGGCGGTATTCGAACCAGCTACCTTCCGGTTGCCAGCCGAACACTTCGCCTATTGCGCCATCTGACGGCACTACTTACTGCAAATGGTGGCTTGGGAGCTTTGGTTTGAAGTTGAAATGCACTACTTACTGCAAATGGTGGTTTGGGAGTTTTGGCTTGAAGATGAAATACACCACTTACTGCAAATGGTGGCATGAAGTTGAAAGGCACTACTAACTGCAAATGTTGCTTGGTGAAGTTCAAAGGCACTACTTACTGCAAATGATGGCTTGGGTGTGGCTTGGGTGTGGATTGAAGTTGAAAGGCACTACTTCCTGCAAATGGTGGCTTGGGTGCAATGGCTTGAAGTTAAAAGGCATTAAAAGCAGTGGCTGAATGGGAGAAGCCAGAGGGTAATGGTGGATGGCTGTTTGTCGGGTTGGAGGCAGGTGACTAGTGGGGTGCCTCAGGGATCTGTGTTGGGTCCTTTGTTGTTTGTCATGTACATCAATGATCTGGATGAAGGGGTGGTAAATTGGATTAGTAAGTATGCAGATGATACCAAGATAGGGGGTGTTGTGGATAATGAAGAGGATTTCCAAAGTCTACAGAGTGATTTAGGCCATTTGGAAAAATGGGCTGAAAGATGGCAGATGGAGTTTAATGCTGATAAATGTGAGGTGTTACACCTTGGCAGGACAAATCAAAATAGGACGTACATGATAAATGGTAGGGAATTGAATAATACAGTTGAACAGAGGGATCTGGGAATAACCGTGCATAGTTCCTTGAAGGTGGAATCTCATATAGATAGGGTGGTAAAGAAAGCTTTTGGTATGCTAGCCTTTATAAATCAGAGCATTGAGTATAGACGCTGGAATGTAATTTTAAAATTGTACAAGACATTGGTGAGACCAAATCTGGAGTATGGTGTACAATTTTGGTCGCCCAATTATAGGAAGGATGTCAACAAAATAGAGAGAGTACAGAGGAGATTTACTAGAATGTTGCCTGGGTTTCAACTACTAAGTTACAGAGATAGGTTGAATAAGTTAGGTCTTTATTCTCTGGAGCGCAGAAGTTTAAGGGGGGACTTGATACAGGTCTTTACAATGATGAGAGGGATAGACAGAGTTGATGTGATCAAGCTTTTCCCTTTGAGAATAGGGAAGATTCAAACAAGAGGACATGACTTCAGAATGAAGGGACAGATGTTTAGGGGTAACATGAGGGGGAACTTATTTACTCAGAGAGTGGTAGCAGTGTGGAATGAGCTTCCAGTGGAAGTGGTGGCGGCAGGTTCGTTGGTATAATTTAAGAATAAATTGGATAGGCATATGGATGAGAAGGGAATGGAGGGTTATGGTATGAGTGCAGGCAGGTGGGACTAAGGGAAACAATTGTTCGGCGCGGACTTGTAGGGCCGAGATGGCCTGTTTCCGTGCTGTAATTGTTATATGGTTATATGGTTATTACGTACGGCATATGGGGGCGTGGGTGCATTGGCTTGAAGTTGAAAGGCACTAACTGCATATTGTGGCTTGAAGTTGAAAGGCACTACTTACTGCAAATGGTGGCTTGGGAGCTTTGGCTTGAAGTTGAAAGGCACGTCTTACTGCAAATGGTTGCTTGGGTGTGGCTTGAAATTGAAAGACACTACTTACTGCAAATGGTGGCATGAAGTTTAAAGGCACTACTTACTGCAAATGGTGGCTTGGGTGGTTCGGCTTGCAGTTGAATGTAGTACTTACTGCAAATGGTGGCTTGGGAGCTTTGGCTTGAAGTTGAATGGCACTGCTTACTGAAAATGGTGGCTAGGGTGTGGCTTTAAGTTGAAAGACACCACTTACTGCAAATGGTGGCATGAAGTTGAAAGGCACTACTTACTGCTAATGTGGCTTGGTTGCTTTGGCTTGAATTTGAAAGGCACTACTTACGGCAAATGATGGCTTGGGAGCTTTGACTATAAGTTGAAAGGCAATACTTCCTGCAAACGATGGCTTGGGTGTGGTTTGGGTGTGGCTTGAAGTTGAAAGGCACTACTTACTGCAAATGGTGGTTTGGTGGCTTGGGAGCTTTGGCTTGAAGTTGAAAGGCACTTCTTACTGCAAATGGTGGCTTGGGTGTGGCTTGAAATTAAAAGCACTACTTACTGCAAATGGTGGCATGAGGTTGAAAGGCACTACTTAGTGCAAATGGTGGCTTGGGTGGTTTGGCTTGCAGTTGAAAGGCAGTACTTACTGCAACTGGTGGCTTGGGAGCTTTGGTTTGAAGTTGAAAGGCCCTACTTACTGCAAATGTTGGCTTGGGAGCTTTGGTTTGAAGTTGAAAGGCACTACTTACTGCAAATGGTGGCTTGGTTGCTTTGGCTTGAAGTTGAAAGGCACTACTTACTGCAAATGGTGGCTTGGGTGTGGCTTGGGTGTGGCTTGAAGTTGAAATACACCACTTACTGCAAATGGTGGCATGACGTTGAAAGTCACTACTTACTGCACATGGTGGCTTGGTTGCTTTGGCTTGAAGTTGAAAGGCACTACTTACTGCAATTGGTGGCTTGGGAGTTTTGACTTGAAGTTGAAAGGCACTATTACTGTAAATGGTGGCTTGGGAGCTTTGGCTTGAAGTTGAAAGGCACTATTACTGCAAATGGTGGCTTAGTTGCTTTGGCTTGAAGTTGAAAAGCACTACTTACTGCGAATGGTAGCTTGGGTGTGGCTTGCAGTTGATAGACACCACTTACTGCAAATGGTGGCATGAAGTTGAAAGGCGCTACTAACTGCAAATGGTGGCTTGGTTGCTTTTGCTTGATGTTGAAAGGCACTACTTCCTGCAAATGATGGCTTGGGTGTGGCTTGAAGTTGAAAGGCACTACTTACTGCAAATGGTGGCCTGGGTGCAAAGGCATGATGTTAAAAGGCATTACACTGCAAATGGGGCGTCGGTGCATTGGCTTGAAGTTGAAAGGCACTACTTACTGCAAATTGTGGCTTGAAGTTGAAAGGCACTACTTACTGCAAATTGTGGCTTGAAGTTGAAAGGCACTACTTACTGGAAATGGTGGCTTGGGAGCATTGGCTTGAAGTTGAAAGGCACTACTTACTGCAAACGGTGAATCGGTAGCTTTAGCTTGAAGTTGAAAGGCACTACTCACTGCAAATGGTGACTAGGGAGCTTTGGCGAAGTTGAAAAGGCACTACTTACTGAAAATGGTGGCTTGGGTGCTTTGGCTTGAAGTTGAAAGTCACTACTTACTGCAAATGGTGGCATGAGGTCGGCAGGTAGTACTTACTGCAAATGTTGTCTTGGGTTGAAAGGCACTGCAGACGGTGGCATGAAGTTGAAAGGCACTAATTACTGCAAGTGGTGGCTTGGGATCTTTGGTTTGACGTTGAAAGTCACTACTTACTGCAAATGGTGGCTTGGGAGAATTGGCTTGAAGTTGAAAGGCACTACTTACTGCAAATGGCGGCTTGGTTGCTTTGGCTTGAATTTGAAAGGCACTACTTACTGCAAATGGTGGCTTGGGAGCTTTGGCTTGAAGTAGAAAAGGCACTACTTACTGCAAATGGTGGCTTGGGTGCTTTGGCTTGAAGTTGACAGGCACTACTTACTGCAAATGGTGGCTTGGGTGTGGCTTGAAGTTGAAATACACCACTTACTGCAAATGGTGGCATGAAGTTGAAAGGCACTACTTACTGCAAATGTGGCTTGGTTGCTTTGGCTTGAATTTGAAAGGCACTACTTACTGCAAATGATGGAATGGGAGCTTTGACTTTAAGTTGAAAGGCAATACTTCCTGCAAATGATGGCTTGGGTGTGGCTTGATTCTGGCTTGAAGTTGAAAGGCACTACTTACTGCACATGGTAGCTTGGGTGCAATGGCGTGAAGTTAAAAGGCATTACTTACTGCAAATGGGGGCTTGGGTGCATTGGCTTGAAGTTGAAAGGCACTCGTTACTGCAAATTGTGGCTTGAAGTTGAAAGGCACTACTTACTGCAAATGGTGGCTTGGGAGCTTTGGCTTGAAGTTGAAAGGCACTTCTTACTGCAAATGGTGGTTTGGGTGTGGCTTGAAATTGAAAGGCACTACTTACTGCAAACGGTGCATTGAAGTTGAAAGGCACTACTTACTGCAAATGGTGGCTTGGGTGGTTTCGCTTGCAGTTGAAAGGCAGTACTTACTACAAACGTTGGCTTGGGAGCTTTGGTTTGAAGTTGAAAGGCACTACTTACTGCAAATGGGGCTTGGGAGTTTTGACTTGAAGTTGAAAGGCACTATTACTGTAAATGGTGGCTTGGGAGCTTTGGCTTGAAGTTGAAAGGCACTATTACTGCAAATGGTGGCTTAGTTGCTTTGGCTTGAAGTTGAAAGGCACTACTTACTGCAAATGGTTGCTTGGGTGTGGCTTGAAGTTGAAAGGCACTACTTACTGCAAATGGTGGCTTGGTTGCAAAGGCATGAAGTTAAAAGGCATTACACTGCAAATGGGGCGTCGGTGCATTGGCTTGAAGTTGAAAGGCACTACTTACTGCAAATTGTGGCTTGAAGTTGAAAGGTACTACTTACTGCATATGGTGGCTTGGGCATATTGGCTTGGAGTTGAGATGCACTACTTACTGCAAACGGTGATTCGGTTGCTTTAGCTTGAAGTTGAAAGGCACTACTTACTGCAAATGGTGGCTTGGGAGCTTTGGCGAAGTAGAAAAGGCACTACTTACTGCAAATGGTGGCTTGGGTGCTTTGGCTTGAAGTTGAAAGGGACTACTTACTGCAAATGGTGGCATGAGGTTGGCAGGTACTACTTACTGCAAATGGTGGATTGGATGTTTTGGCCTTAATTTGAAACACACTACTTACTGCAAAGTGTAGCTTGGGTGCTTTGGCATTAAGTTGAAAGGCACTGCAAGTGGTGGCATGAAGTTGAAAGGCACTACTTACTGCAAGTGGTGGCTTGGGATATTTGGTTTGAAGTTGAAAGTCACTATTACTGCAAATGGTGGCTTGGGAGCTTTGGCGAAGTAGACAAGGCACTACTTACTGCACATGGTGACTTGGGTGCTTTGGCTTGAAGTTGAAAGGCACTACTTACTGCAAATTGTGGCATGAGGTTGGCAGGTACTACTTACTGCAAATGGTGGCTTGGTTGCTTTGGCCTTAAGTTGAAAAGCACTACTTACTTCAAATTGTAGCTTGGTTGCTTTGGCATTATGTTGAAATGCACTGCAAATGGTGGCATGAAGTTGAAAGGCATTACTTACTGCAAGTGGTGGCTTGAAATCTTTGGTTTGAAGTTGAAAGTCACTACTTACTGCAAATGGTGGCTTGGGAGAATTGGCTTGAAGTTGAAAGGCACTACTTACTACAAATGGCGGCTTGGTTGCTTTGGCTTGAATTTGAAAGGCACTACTTACTGCAAATGGTGGCTTGGGAGCTTTGCCTTGAAGTAGAAAATGCACTACTTACTGCAAATGGTGGCTTGGGTGCTTTGGCTTGAAGTTGAAAGGCACTACTTACTGCAAATGGTGGCTTGGGTGTGGCTTGAAGTTGAAAGACACCACTTACTGCAAATGGTGGCATGAAGTTGAAAGGCACTACTTACTGCAAATGTGGCTTGGTTGCTTTGGCTTGAATTTGAAAGGCATTACTTACTGCAAATGATGGCTTGGGAGCTTTGACTTTAAGTTGAAAGGCAATACTTCCTGCAAATTATGGCTTGGATGTGGATTGGATGTGGCTTGAAGTTGAAAGGCACTACTTACTGCAAATTGTGGCTTGGGTGCAATGGCTTGAAGTTAAAAGGCATTACTTACTGCAAATGGGGGCGTGGGTGCATTGGCTTGAATTTGAAAGGCACTCGTTACTGCAAATTGTGGCTTGCAGTTGAAAGGCACTACTTACTGCAAATGGTGGCTTGGGTGTGGCTTGGGTGTGGCTTGAAGTTGAAAGACACCACTTACTGCAAATGGTGGCATGACGTTGAAAGGCACTACTTACTGCAAATGGTGGCTTGTTTGCTTTGGCTTGAAGTTGAAAGGCACTACTTACTGCAAATGGTTGCTTGGGAGTTTTGACTTGAAGTAGAAAGGTACTATTACTGTAAATGGTGGCTTGGTTGCTTTGGCTTGAAGTTGAAAGGCACTACTTACTGCAAATGGTGGCTTGGGAGCTTTGACTTGAAGTTGAAAGGCACTATTACTGTAAATGGTGGCTTGGGAGCTTTGGATTGAAGTTGAAAGGCACTATTACTGCAAATGGTGGCTTAGTTGCTTTGGCTTGAATTTGAAAGGCACTACTTACTGCAAATGGTAGCTTGGGTGCGGCTTGAAGTTGATATACACCACTTACTGCAAATGGTGGCATGAAGTTGAAAGGCGCTACTTACTGCAATTGGTGGCTTGGTTGCTTTGGCTTGAAGTTGAAAGGCACTACTTCCTGCAAATGATGGCTTGGGTGTGGCTTGAATTTGAAAGGCACTACTTACTGCAAATGGTGGCTTGGGTGCAAAGGCATGAAGTTAAAAGGCATTACTTTGCAAATGGGGGCGTCGATGCATTGGCTTGAAGTTGAAAGGCACTGCTTACCGCAAATGGTGGCTTGGGAGCATTGGCTTGAAGTTGAAAGGCACGTCTTACTGCAAACGGTGATTCGGTTGTTTTAGCTTGAAGTTGAAAGGCACTAGTTACTGCAAATCGTGGCTTGGGAGCTTTGGCGTAGTAGAAAAGGCACTACTTACTGCAAATGGTGGCTTGGGTGCTTTGGTTTGAAGTTGAAAGGCACTACTTACTGCAAATGGTGGCTTGAGGTTGGCAGGTACTGCTTACTGCAAATGGTGGCTTGGGTGCTTTGGCCTTAAGTTTAAAGGCACTACTTACTGCAAATTGTAGCTTGGGTGCTTTGGCATTAAGTTGAAAGGCACTGCAAATGGTGGCATGAGGTTGAAAGGCACTACTTACTGCAAGTGGTGGCTTGGGATCTTGGTTTGAAGTTGAAAGTCACTACTTACTGCAAATGGTGGCTTGGGAGAATTGGCTTGAAGTTGAAAGGCACTACTTACTGCAAATTGTGGCATGTGGTAGACAGACACTACTTACGGCAAATGGTGGCTTGGGTGCATTGGCTTGAAGTTGAAAGGCACTATTTACTGCTAATGGTAGCATGAAGTTGAAAGGCACTATTACTGCAAATGGTGGCTTGGTTGCTTTGGCTTGAAGTTGAAAGGCACTACTTACAGCAAATGGTGGGTTGGATGCAATGGCTTGAAGTTAAAAGGCATCACTTACTGCAAATCGTGGCGTGGGTGCATTGGCTTGAAGTTGAAAGGCACCACTTACTGCAAATGGTGGCATGAATTTGAAAGGCACTAATTACTGCAAATGGTGGCTTGGGTGCTTTGGCTTGAAGTTAAAAGGCACTACTGCAAATGCACTTCCTGTTTGCACTGTATATTGATTTTAGATAAAACGCTACCACTTACGGTTGTGATTTTTGCCCATGTTACTCAGTCCCCCTCCGCTGAGCAGGTGCAGATAATTCTTCCCATCAATGAATAATAAAAGTGTTATTAGATTTTTTTTTTAATGTTGAGAATCTCTCTCTTGTCAATCACTCCATGAAAGCCACACCTTTTCCGGTGGGGGGCGGGAGGGGTTATAAAACCTGGAAGTGTGGGTGCGGCTCAGTCTCTGCATGATGGGTGAGGGAGAGATCACGAATATGTTTGAGCTGTGAATCTACTGAACACACCGAATGTCTACTGAGGTGTGAGTTTGGTGTTTTGTGTGGTTTTATGGTGATTTCACCCTGCATGAAATGGTATGAAGCTGCATTTGAATTTGGTGGCCTTGCACCCTGCTTGAAATGGAATAAAACTGCACTTGAATTTGGTGGCCTTGCACCCTGCTTGAAGTGGAATGAAACTGCACTTGAATTTGGCGGCGTTGCATCCTGCTTGAAGTGGTATGAAACTGCACTGAATTTGGTGGCCTTGCACCCTGCTGAAAGTGGTATGAAACTGCACTTGAATTTGGTGGCCTTAGATCCAGCTTGAAGTGGTATAAAACTGCACTAGAATTCGATGGCCTTGCACCCTGCTTGAAGTGGTTGGAAACTGCACTTGAATTCGGTGGCCTTTCTCCCTGCTTGAAGTGGTAGGAAACCGCACTTGAATTCAGTGGCCTTGCACCCTGCTCAAAGTGGTAAGCAATTGCACTTGGATTTGGTGGCCTTGCACCCTGCTTGAAATGGTAGGAACATGGATTTGAATTTGGTGGCCTTGCACCCTGCTTGAAAAGGAATTTCAAGGAATAGTCATGAGTCAACAGCCAGCCCACCAGCCGTGAGTGAGCTGCCAGCAGATCAGGCTTGAGGGACTGAGCAGCCACACCAAGCACCCATACCAGCACGCCAGAAAGCCCCCCTACTGGCCAACAATATTGTAATTGGTGGAGAGGTGGAATATTGCATCGGGGGGCCAGCTCTCCCGTGTGAACATGGGACCCAACGGGTCCCACTTAGTGTAGTATATTACTAAATCTCTGATCTTGACCGCTTATGGCCGACTGTGCTATGATTTCCGAGAGAACATCGTCACCGACGGCCGTCATTTTCGGCCACCTCGGCAGACCCAGGAAGCCAGAGCCCCCCTTCCGCCGTATGAGTGCGGAGGATTTTTTCCGTCGGTGAAAAATCATAGAGATATTAATGTTTTAACAAAATTCGCCATTCTGTCTGCTGCCTCCGCTGGCGGAAGGGGGAGGGACGATAAGACCAGGAAGTGTCGTGCCTCACTCAGTTTCTGGCAGACCCAGGAAGCGAGAGGGTTACGGCTCTCTGAGCTGCGAATAACACTCTCCTCCACGGTGAGTCCCCACGATGCGGCTGCAAAGTGGCTGCAGCCCTTTTTTTAAAGTTTGTGTTCACCAAATGAATTTTGGTTGTCGGGTGTCAGCAAGCCCAATTGTTTGCCTCGCTTTTTTTTAAACAAATTTGTGTTCACAAAATGAATTTTAGTTGTCGGGTGTCTGCAGCCCAATTGTTTGCCTCTCCTTTTTTTTAAACAAGTTTGTGTTCACAAAATAAATTTTGGTAGTCGGGTGCCTGCAGCCCAATTGTTTGCTTCGCCTTTTTTTTTAACAAGTTTGTGTTTTCAAAATGAATTTTGGTTCTCGGGTGTCTGTAGGCCAATTGCTTGCCTCGCCTTTTTTTTAACAACTTTGTGTTCACAAAATGAATTTTGGTTCTCGGGTGGCTGCAGCCCAATTAGCCCAATTGTTTGCCTCGCCTTTTTTTTAAACAAGTTTGTGTTCACAAAATGAATTTTGGTTGCCGGGTGGCTGCAGCCCAATTGTTTGCCTCGCCTTTTTTTTCTTCAAATTTGTGTTCACAAAATGAATTTTGTTTATCGGGTGGCTGCAGCCCAATTGTTTGCTTCGCCTTTTTTTTTTAACAAATATGTGTTCACAAAATTAATTTTGGTTGTCGGGTGGCTGCAGCCCGATTGTTTGCCTTGGCATGGCTTTTTAAATCATTGCAACAGAGGAATGCCAGCCCAAGCATCCATACGGCGGACAATGCCTATACTAGCCCTCTGGAAACCAGTGCCTTCGGCTCGCAACACCCATACTAGCTCAACAGACAGCCACCCAACTGGAATTAGTGGAGAGGTGGAATATTGCGTTGGCGACCAGCCCTCCCGTGTGATGCTGGGACCCGACGGGTCCCACTTAGTCTAATATATATATACACACACACACACACACACACACACACACACACACACAAACATAAACACACACACACGCGCGCGCACACACACACACGCACACATACACACACACCCACCCACACACACACACACACACACACACACACACACACACACACACACACACACACACACACACACACACACACACACACACACACACACACACACACACACACACACACACACATATATATATACAGACATACACACGCCATTTAGATAGTACACACGCCATTTAGATAGTAATCTGCCTTCCTGTTTTTGCTACCAAAGTGGATAACTTCACATTTATCCGCATTAAACTTAATCTGCCATGCATCTGCCCACTCCCAAAACCTGTCCATGTGACTCTGCATTCTCATAGCAACCTCCGCACAGTTCACACTGCAGCCCAGTTTCGTGTCATCTGCAAATTTGCTAATGTTACTTAGAATCCCTTCATCCAAATCATTGAGGTATATTGTAAATGGCTGCGGTCCCAGCACTGCGCCTTGCGGTACACCACTAGTCACTGCCTGCCATTGTTAAAGGGTCCCATTATTCCCTACTCTTTGTTTACTGTCGGCCAACCACTACTCTATCCGTGTCAGCACTCTATCCCAATACCATGCGCGCTAATTTTGCCCACTAATCTCCTATGTGGGACCTTATAAAATGCTTTCTGAAATTCCAGGTACACTACATCCACTGGCTCTCCCTTGTCTATTTTCCTAGTTACAGCTTCAAAAATTCCAGAAGATTAGTCAAGCATGATTTCCCTTTCGTAAATCCATGCTTACTCGGACCGATCCTGTTACTGCTATCCTAATGTGCGGCTATCTCATGTTTTATAATTGACTCCAGCATCATCCCCTCCACCGATGTCAGGCTAACTGGTCTATAATTCCCCGCTTTCTCTCTCCCGCCTTTCTTAAAAAGTGGGATAACATTAGCTACCCTCCATTCCACAGGAACTCATTCTGTTTCTATAGAACATTGGAATGCACCAATGCATCCACGATTTCTAGAGCCATATAACCATATAACCATATAACCATATAACAATTACAGCACGGAAACAGGCCATCTCGACCCTTCTAGTCCGTGCCGAGCACATAATCTCCCCTAGTCCCATATACCTGCGCTCAGACCATAACCCTCCATTCCTTTCCCATCCATATAACTATCCAATTTATTTTTAAATGATAAAAATGAACCTGCCCCCACCACCTTCACTGGAAGCTCATTCCACACAGTTACCACTCTCTGAGTAAAGAAGTTCCCCCTCATGTTACCCCTAAACTTCAGTCCCTTAATTCTCAAGTCATGTCCCCTTGTTTGAATTTTCCCTACTCTCAGTGGGAAAAGCTTTTCCACGTCAACTCTGTCTATCCCTCTCATCATTTTAAAAAACCTCTATCAAGTCCCCCCTTAACCTTCTGCGCACCAAAGAATAAAGCCCTAATTTGTTCAACCTTTCTCTGTAACTTAGTTGCTGAAACCCAGGCAACATTCTAGTAAATCTCCTCTGT
This sequence comes from Amblyraja radiata, assembly GCF_010909765.2. NCBI lineage: Eukaryota > Metazoa > Chordata > Chondrichthyes > Rajiformes > Rajidae > Amblyraja > Amblyraja radiata. The sequence goes on along the minus strand of NC_046000.1, from coordinate 3,279,833 downwards.
ACTCTCTCTATTTTGTTGACATCCTTCCTATAATTATGCGACCAAAATTGTACACCATACTCCAGAATTGGCTTCACCAATGCCTTGTACAATTTTAACATTACATCCCAACTTCTATACTCAATGCTCTGATTTATAAAGGCCAGCACACCAAAAGCTTTCTTTACCACCCTATCTACATGAGATTCCACTTTCAGGAAACTGTGCACAGTTATTCCCAGATCCCTCTGTTCACCTACATTCTTCAATTCCCTACCATTTACCATGAACGTCCTATTTTGATTTGTCCTGCCAAGATGTAGCACCTCGCACTTATCAGCATTAAACTCCATCTGCCATCTTTCAGCCCACTCTTCCAACTGGCATAAATCTCTCTGTAGACTTTGAAACTCTACTTCATTACCCGCAACCCCACCTATCTTAGTATCATCTGCATACTTACTAATCCAATTTATCACACCATCGTCCAGATCATTGATGTACATGACAAACAACAGTGGACTCAACACAGATCCCTGTGGCACCCCACTCGTCACTGGCCTCCAACCTGACAAACAACCATCCACCATTACTCTCTGGCATCTCCCATTCAGCCACTGTTGAATCAATCTTGCTACTCCACCATTAATTCCCAACCATTGAACCTTCTTAAACAACCTTCCATGAGGAACCTTGTCAAAGCCTTACTGAAGTCCATATACACAACATCCACTGCTTTACCCGCATCAATTTCCCGAGTAACATCTTCAAAAAATTCAAGAAGATTAGTTAAACATGACCTTCCAGGCACAGATCCATGTTGACTGTTCCTAATCAGACCCTGTTTATCCAGATGCTTATATATATTATGTTTAAGTATTCTTTCCATTAATTTGCCCACCACTGACGTCAAACTAACAGGTCTATAATTGCTAGGTTTACTCTTAGACCCCTTTTTAAACAATGGAACAACATGCGCAGTACGCCAATCCTCCGGCACTATTCCCGTTTCTAATGACATTTGAAATATTTCTGCCATAGCCCCTGCTATTTCTACACTAACTTCCCTCAATGTCCTAGGGAATATCCTGTCCGGACCTGGAGACTTATCCACTTTTATATTTCTCAAAAGTGTCAGTACTTCCTCTTCTTTGATCCTCATAGTTTCCATAGCTACTCTACTTGTTTCCCTTACCTCACATAATTCAATATCCTTCTCCTTGGTGAATACCGAAGAAAAGAAACTGTTCAATATCTCCCCCATCTCTTTTGGCTCTGCAGATAGTTGGCCACTCTGACTCTCTAATGGACCAATTTTATCCCTCGTTATCCTTTTGCTATTAATATAGCGGTAGAAACCCTTCGGATTTACTTTTACCTTACTTGCCAAAGCAACCTCATATCTTCTTTTAGCTTTTCTAATTTCTTTCTTAAGATTCTTTTTACATTCTTTATACTCCTCAAGCACCTCATTTACTCCATGCTGCCTATAACTATTGTAGATCTCCCTCTTTTTCCGAACCAAGTGTCCAATTTCCCTTGAAAACCATGGCTCTTTACAATGTTTACGATTTCCTTTCAACCGAACAGGGACATAAAGATTCTGTACTCTTAAAATTTCACCTTTAAATGTACTCCATTTCTCTTCCACATCTTTCCCATAAAACAAACTGTCCCAATTTACTCCTTTTAAATCCTTTCGCATCTCCTCAAAGTTAGCCTTTCTCCAATCAAAAATTTCAACCCTAGGTCCAGTTTTGTCCCTCTCCATAATTATATTGAAACTAATGGTATTGTGATCACTGGACCCGAACTGTTCCCCAACGCATACCTCTGCCACCTGACCCATCTCATTTCCTAACAGTAGGTCCAGTACCGCCCCTTCTCTAGTAGGTACTTCTATGTATTGTTGCAAAAAACTATCCTGCACACATTTTACAAACTCCAACCCATCCAGCCCATTTACAGAATGTGTTTCCCAGTCTATGTGTGGAACATTGAAATCTCCCACAATCACTACCTTGTGCTTACTACTAATATCTGCAATCTCCTTACATATTTGCTCGTCCAATTCTCGCTCCCCATTTGGCGGTCTATAATACACCCCTATAAGTGTTGCTACCCCTTTCCCATTTCTCAGTTCCACCCAAATGGCCTCCCTAGACGAGCCCTCTAATCTATCCTGCCAAAGCACTGCTGTAATATCTTCCCTGATAAGCAATGCAACACCTCCACCTCTTGCCCCTCCAATTCTATCACACCTGAAGCAACGAAATCCTGGAATATTTAGTTTCCAATCACAGCCCTCCTGCAACCATGTTTCACTGATCGCCACAACATAATACTTCCAGGTGTCAATCCAGGCTCTAAGTTCATCCACTTTTCTTACAATGCTCCTAGCATTAAAATATACACATTTAAGAAACCCACCCTCTCTTATTCTCTGATTATTTTCTTCTCTCTCCCCTACATTTTGGGTCAGAGTGCTACCATTCTCTGCCCCCTGCTTCACACACTGACTGCTAGCTTTCCCGATTTGAGTCCCTCCCCCCAACCATACTAGTTTAAAGTCTCCCCAGTAGCCTTTGCAAATCTCCCCGCCAGGATATTGGTCCCCCTTGAGTTCAAGTGCAACCCGTCCTTTCTGTACAGGTCGCACCTTCCCCAAAAGAGGTCCCAATGATCCAGAAACTTGAATCCATACCCACTGCACCAGTCCCTCATCCACGCATTTATCCTCCTCCTCGCTCCATTCCTACTCTCACTGTCGCGTGGCACAGGCAGTAATCCTGAGATTGTTACCTTTCCAGTCCTTCTCCTTAACTCTCTACCTAACTCCCTAAATTCTTCTTTCATGACCTCTTCTGTTTTTTTACCTATGTCGTTGGCATCTATATGCACCACAACCTCAGGCTCCTCTCCCTCCCATTTCAGGATTTATTGGACACGTTCAGACACATCCCTGACCCTGGCACCAGGGAGGCAAACTACCATCCGGGACTCCTGTCTGCCTCCACAGAATCGCCTATCCGACCCTCTGACTATAGAGTCCCCTATTACAATTTCCCTCCCCTTCTTTTCCGTACCCTTCTGAGCAACCGGACCGGTCTTTGTGCCAGAGGCCCGGCCGCTGTCGCTGCCCCCAGGTAGGCTGTCTCCCCCACCCTTACTCAAACATGAGTACTTATTTTCAAGGTGTACAGCCACCGGGGTACTCACCAGTCCCTGCCTCTGCCCGTTGCCCTTCCTAACTGTGACCCAGTTTTCTGTCTCCCGTGGTCTTGGAGTGACCACCTCCCTGTAACTCCTTTCTATGAACTCCTGGCTCTCCTTGAGCAGACAGAGATCATCGAGTTGCTGTTCCAGGTTCCTGACACGGTCCCTTAGGAGCCCCATCTCAACGCACCTTGCGCAGATGTGGACGTCTGGAGGGCACTCCGACTCCATGACCTCCCACATCTGACATCCAGAACAGTAAACTTCCCTGGCCTTCATTCTCCCCCTTATCCAAATACAATAAAGCCTTACAATTACAATGCAAATACAATACAAGCCAATCTGCTGCTTCCGCTGGTCCTCTTCCACCAATCAGAGGCTTCCACCAGAATCAGAATCCTTCTCTGGAAGTGCGATGGAACGTTGCAGATTTGGGTAACTCACAGCTCCAGGTAAGTCCTCCTCTCACCAACGGCTCCCCGGGCCTCTGTAGAAGCAAACCCCGCGCTGTATTTATACTCACAGCTCCAGGTAAGTCCTCCTCTCACCAACGGCTCCCCGGGCCTCTGTAGAAGCAAACCCCGCGCTGTATTTATACTCACAGCTCCAGGTAAGTCCTCCTCTCACCAACGGCTCCCCGGGCCTCTGTAGAAGCAAACCCCGCGCTGTATTTAGACTCACAGCTCCAGGTAAGTCCTCCTCTCACCAACGGCTCCCCGGGCCTCTGTAGAAGCAACCCCCGCGCTGTATTTATACTCACAGCTCCAGGTAAGTCCTCCTCTCACCAACGGTTCCCCGGGCCTCTGTAGAAGCAAACCCCGCGCTGTATTTATACTCACAGCTCCAGGTAAGTCCTCCTCTCACCAACGGCTCCCCGGACCTCTGTAGAAGCAAACCCCGCGCTGTATTTATACTCACAGCTCCAGGTAAGTCCTCCTCTCACCAACGGCTCCCCGGGCCTCTGTAGAAGCAAACCCCGCGCTGTATTTATACTCACAGCTCCAGGTAAGGCCTCCTCTCACCAACGGCTCCCCGGGCCTCTGTAGAAGCAAACCCCGCGCTGTATTTATACTCACAGTTCCAGGTAAGTCCTCCTCTCACCAACGGCTCCCCGGGCCTCTGTAGAAGCAAACCCCGCGCTGTATTTATACTCACAGCTCCAGGTAAGTCCTCCTCTCACCAACGGCTCCCCGGGCCTCTTCCTTAAGAACCCTGTGATGCAGACCAGCAGGCCCTGGGGATTTATCAGACTTCAGTTCCATCAGTCTCTCCAACACCAATTCCTACCTAATGTGGGTTTCCTTGAGATCCTCCGTCACCCCAGATCATCTGGCCACTACAATATCAGGAAGTTTGTCTGTGTCCTCCTTAGTGAAGACAGATCCAAAGTACCTGTTCAAGTCATCTGCCATTTCCTTGTTCCCAATAATAAATTCACCTTTTTCTATCTTCAAGTGTCCAAATTTGTTCATAACTATTTTTTTCCTCTTCACTTACCTAAAGAAGCTTTTACTATCCTGCTTTATATTCTTGGCTAGCTTACCTTCGTACCTCATCTTCTTGCCCCGTATTGACTTATTGGTTATCTTCTGTTGTTCTTTAAACATTACAAAATTCTCTTGATTCCCGATCATCTTTGCTACGTTGTACTTCTTCGCTTTAATTTTTATACAGTCCCTGAAGTCCCTTGTCAGCCATGGGCGTTCCTTTCTCCCCTTGGAATCTTTCTCCATCCTAGGAGTGAACTGATCCTGCACCGTCTGTATTATACGTAGACACACCTGCCATTTTATTTGTTCCATTGTCATCCCTGCTAGTGTATCTTTCCAGTCAACTTTGGCCAGCTTCTCCCTCATGGCCACATAGTCCCCTTTTTTCAATTGCAATATTGACACCTCCGATCTACTGTTCTCCTCCTCCAATTGTAGATTAAACCTGCCCATGTTATGGTCACTGCCTCCTAATGGCTCATTAACCTCGAGGTCCTTTATCAAATCCGGTTTATTACAAAACACTAAATCCAGAATTGCCTTCACCCAGGTAGACTCCAATATGAGCTGTTCAAAGGCCTGTAGATTAGTCGCATTAGGGTATTTTTACCCTTACAATTCCTTAGTTCTATCCATACTGACTACACTCTCCTGTTTGATTGTCACCCCTTGCAATGGACTGAATTTCATTCCTCACCACATGGAACCCCATCACCTCTGCCCACCTGTCTGTCTTTTCGATAGGAGGTATACCCTTGAATATTCAGTTCCCAGCCCTGGCCCTCTTGCAGACATGTCTCCGTAATTCCCACAACATCATACTTGCCAGTTTCCAACTGAGCCACAAGCTCGTCCACTTTATTCCTCATATTTCGCGCATTCATGTACAGTACTTTGACCTCCATATTCACCCCCCCCCCTCGCAATTGGCCCTGGCCTTACTCTGTTGTCTATTCACTAGCTTTCCTTCCCATTAATGTCCTTCCATTAACACGTGTAGCCCTAGCAAACCTGCCTGCCAAAATATTGGTCCCCCTCCAGTTAAGGTATTACCCGTCCCTTTTACACAGGTTTACCCTACCCCAGAAGAGTTTCAAGTGGTCTATAAATCGAAATCCTTGCTCGCTGCACCAGCCCATCAGCCACACATTCATAGAAACATAGAAACAAAGAAAATAGGTGCAGCAGTAGGCCATTCGCCCCTTCGAGCCTGCACCGCCATTCAATATGATCATGGCTGATCATCCAACTCAGTATCCTGTACCTGCCTGCTCTCCATATCCCCTGATCCCTTTAGCCACAAGGGCCACATCTAACGCCCTCTTAAATATAGCCAATGAACTGGCCTCAACTACCTTTTGTGGCAAAAGGATCCACTATCTCCCTGTTCCTGTCCTCACTGTCCTCACTGATGTACAAGGACCCCCAGATCTCGTTGTACTCCCCCTTTTCCAAACTTGACGCCATTTCGATATTAATCTGCCTTCCTGTTTTTGCTACCAAAGTGGTACTGGAAGCAAGCCAGAGATAACCACCCTAGAAGTCCGCCATTTCAATCTTCTGTTGCTGTATCCCTTTGGCAGAAATTTAAACTTTCGCTGGCTGGAGTAACCATCAATAACCGCGTCAGAGATAGGATACATGTGATCTTCAGGAACAGTTTTGATCAGAGTTTTTCCATTTTCTCTTCCTTATTAACCAGCCTTCTATCATATAAAATTTACAGCAGAGAACACCACTCAGTCATCGTGCCCATACCAGAAGGCATTCCCTAGCCTTCTCACATCGTCAAGGGCCTGATCCACACTCCTGCAATTTAAAGCTCCCCAAGGATGCACACCTTCTTTTTTTAAAGTATGATAAGAAGAGGAAATATACGAAAAAGAAAGAAGAAATCCCCCTGAACTAACTAAGAAGTGAACAAAGCGGAGATATATCCCACTACCCTTCCCTACGCCCGCTCACGCGACCCAAGCGTCGGTTTTCAATTTGTGTTCGACCATTCTGTTGTTGAATAAATTCAATGAAATTAGACCATATTTTGGAAAAAATATCTGATTTGTCAGACAAATCAAGCCATATTTTATCTAAATGTGGTGTGTCGGTCATTTATATGATCCACATATTCACTGTGGGGACTGTTATCTTTTTCCAGATTTAAGTATACGTTTTTTCACAGTTATTAAAACATAGTCAAGGAAACGTTTTTGGCTTATCGTTAACTTAGGGCAACCCTCTGACATTCCTAGTTTTAATAATTTTTAATCAAGTCAAGTCAAGTTTATTTGTCACATACACATACGAGATGTGCAGTGAAATGAAAGTGGCAATGCTCGCGGATTTTTGTGCAAAAGACAAACAACCAAACAACCAAACAAATTATAAACACAATCATAACACACATATTCTTTTACATAATAAATAATGGAAGGAAAAACGTTCAGTAGAGTTAGTCCCTGGTGAGATAGGCGTTTACAGTCCGAATGGCCTCTGGACGAAACTCCTTCTCAACCTCTCCGTTCTCACCGCATGGCAACGGAGGCGTTTGCCTGACCGTAGCAGCTGGAACAGTCCGTTGCAGGGGTGGAAGGGGTCTCCCATGATTTTATTTGCTCTGGAGTTGCACCTCCTGTTGTATAGTTCCTGCAGGGCGGGGCGAGTGAAGTTCTCATAGTGCGTTCGGTCGAACGCCCTACTCTCTGCAGAGCCTTCTTGTCCTTGGCAGAGCAATTCCCAAACCAGATGGTAATATTTCCGGACAAGATGCATTCCACCGCCGCTGCGTAGAAGCACTGGAGGATCCTCGGTGACACACTGAATTCCTCAATTGCCTGAGGTGGTAAAGGCGCTGCCTTGCCTTACTCACTAGCCTTGAGGCGTGTGATGCCCATGTCATATCCTCGGAGATGTGGACTCCCAGATATTTAAAACCGTTCACCCTATCCACAGGATCCCAATTTATCCTCAATGGAGTGTACGTTACAGAGAAAGGTTTAACAAGTTAGGGCTTTATTCTTTGGAGCGCAGAAGGTTAAGGGGGGACTTGATAGAGGTTTTTTAAATGATGAGAGGGATAGACAGAGTTGACGTGGAAAAGCTTTTCCCACTGAGAGTAGGGAAGTTTCAAACAAGGGGACATGACTTGAGAATTAAGGGACTAGAAGTTTAGGGGTAACATGAGGGGGATCTTCTTTACTCAGAGAGTGATAGATGTGTGGAATGAGCTTCCAGTGAAGGTGGTGGAGGCAGGTTCGTTTTTATCATTTAAAAATAAATTGGATAGTTATATGGATGGGAAAGGAATGGAGGGTTATGGTCTGAGCGCAGGTATATGAGACTGGGGGAGATTATGTGTTCGGCATGGACTTGAAGGGGCGAGATGGCCTGTTTCCGTGCTGTAATTGTTATATGGTTATATGGTTACGTCCTCGGATGATGTGCCCTCCTAAAGTCCAAGAGGAGGCTGTTCAAGAGGAGGCTGTTATCCTGGCACCAGAGTGCTAGATCAGCCACCTCCTCCCGGTAGGCCTTCTCGTCGTTGTCTGAGTTCAGGCCCACAACCACAGTGTCATCAGCAAACTTAATTATTGAGGTGGAGCTGAACCTAGTCACATAGTCATGTGTGTACAGGGAGTACAATAGGGGGCTGAGGACGCACCCCTGGGGCGATCCTGTGCTCAGGGTGATGGACTTCGATGTATTCCCTCCCATCTTGATTACCTGGGGCCTGGCGGTGAGAACGTCCAGGTCCCAGTTATACAGTTGATCCCCAATTCCATTAGCTTCCCGGCCAGTCTGATGGGGACTATCGTGTTGAAGGCTGAACTGTAGTCTATGAACAGCATCCTCACGTATCCCCCCTTCTGGCTGTCCAGATGGGAGAGAGCGGTGTGCAAGACCTGGGAGACCGCATCGTCCGTGGGTCTGTTCGGACAGTATGCGAACTGCAACGTGTCCATGTTCCGGGGGTGGAAGGCGCAGATGTGATTCTTCACCAGCCTCTCAAAGCATTTCATGACTACCGAGGTAAGGGCCACCGGACGGTAGTCATTCAGACAGGCTGGGGAGGCATTTTTGGTACCGGTACAATGATGGATTTTTTGAAGCAGGCAGGGACCACGGACTTGTCCAGGGAGAGGTTGAATAATGGAGTGAGCACTGGAGCTAGCTGCGTAGCACAGGACTTGAGTACTCACCCCGAGATGCCATCGGGGCCTGCAGGTTTTCTCGTGTTCACCCGTGTCAGAACCCTCCTCACGTCGTGCTCGGGCAGCGAGAATGTGTGCACATTCCTCCCTTCAGCTTCGGTAGCCAGCCCGCTGGCGGTATTGTCGATAGTCGGCAGACCTGGAGTGGTGTTGCCCTCTCGAAACGAGCGTAAAATGAGTTCAGGTCATCAGCTAGGGAGGTGCCGGCACTTGCGGATGAGGGAGGGGTGCTCCGGTAGTTGGTTGCAATCCGTAACCCCTGCCACAGGCTTCTGGTGTCCTGCTGCTCCATCTGTAACTCCATCTTGTCTCTGTATCTTCTCTTTGCGTCTTTCAGACTCCAATTGAATTTTGAGTGTTTTAGAAATGGTATTGAATATTCCCATGCACAAATTTTGTATTTTTATACAGGATACAAAAGAATGGTTATGGTAACTTCTTGGAGGTGACATTTATCACACAGTTGGAACAATTTTATTCAATTTGATCTTTGAGTAGTATAACATATACAATACATTGAATTGTATCAGGCAATGCCTGACATTTAAAGAACAGTGATGTATAGTAGGCTTTCCTCACATATATCTTTTAATAATAATAATAATACATTTTATTTATGGGCGCCTTTCAAGAGTCCCAAGGACACCTTACAAAAATTGAGCATGTAGAGGAAAAACATGTATGGGGAATGAAATAAATAGTAGATACATGTCTAGTACACAAAGTAAAGACAGAATTCAATACAAAACACAGTATGAGGCAATTAATGCACAGATGAAAAGGGACGGGGACGTGGGTCTAAGGATAGGCAGAGGTGAAGAGATGGGTCTTGAGGCGGGACTGGAAGATGGTGAGGGGCACGGAATTGCGGATCAGTTGGGGGAGGGAGTTTCAGAGCCTGGGAGCTGCCCTGGAGAAGACTCTGTCCCCAAAACTGCGGAGGTTGGAATTGTGGATGTAGAGGAGACCGGCTGATGTGGATCTGAGGGACCGTGATGGTTGGTAGGGGGAGAGGAGGTCAATGAGATATGGGGGGGGGGGGCATATGGTGGAGGGCTTTGTAGGTGAGGATCAGGATGTTGTAGTTGATCCGGTGGGAGATGGGAAGCCAGTGAAGTCGTTTGAGGACTGGAGTGATGTGATGCCAGGATTTGGTATGGGTGATGAGTCGGGCGGCTGCGTTCTGGACCAGTTGGAGTCGGTTGATGTAGGTGGAGCTGATGCCAAGGGGAAGTGAGTTGCAATTGTGCAGTCGGGAGGAGATGAAGGCATGGATGAGTCTTTCAGCAGCGGGCGGTGTGAGAGAGGGTCTGAGTTTGGCGATGTTGAGGAGATGAAAGAAGGAGGTTTTAATGACATTGCGGATGTGAGGCTCAAGGGAGAGGGTGGAATCAAAGATCACGCCAAGATTGCGGGCCTGGGGAGATGGGGAGCCAGTAGTGCCGTCGATGGTGAGAGTGGGGTTATTGATTTTGCTGAGTGTGGCTTTGGAGCCTATGAGGAGGAATTCTGTCTTATCGCTGTTTAGTTTGAGGAAATTATGTTGCATCCAGGTTTTTATAGCTGACAAACAGGAGTTGATATGGGAGAGGGGGGAGGGGGGGTTGTGGGGGGATTTGGTGCCAAGGTAAATCTGGATGTCATCAGCGCAACAGTGGAAGTCCAGATTGAAGTGGCGGAGTATCTGACCAAGGGGGAGGATGTAGATGATGAAGAGGGGGGGGGGGGGCGAGTACGGAGCCTTGGGGAACGCCTTGAGTGACTGCGGCTGTAGCAGAGTTGTGGTTGTGGAGAGAGATGAAGTGGGATCTGTTGGAAAGGTAGGAACGGAGCCAGCTGAGTGCAGAGCCTTCAATGCCGAGGTATTTGAGTCTGGTGAGCAGGATGTTATGGTTCACTGTATCGAAGGCTGCGCTCAGGTCGAAGAGGATGAGGATGTTGAGGGAACCAGTGTCAGCAGAGGTGAGGAGGTCGTTGAGGACTTTGAGGAGAGCAGTGTATGTGCTATGGAGGGGGCAAAAGCCAGATTGGAGGGGTTCAAGTAGGTTATACGCAAGGAGGTGGAAATGAAGTTGCGACGCAACGATACGCTCCAGGGTTTTTGAAAGAAAGGGGGGGGTTTGAGATTGGGCGGTAGTTAATGAGAGAGGAGGGATCAAGGCCAGGTTTCTTTAACATTGGTGTGACAGCAGCAGTATTGGAAGCGGAGGGGACAATTCCTTGGGACAATGAGGAGTTGAAGAGATTAGTGAGGTTGGGGCAGAAAACGGGGAGGCAGGACTTCAACAGGGGAGTGGGGAGAGGGTCGAGGGAGCAGGTAGTGGGTTTGGAAGAGCTGATGAGTTTGGAGATTTCAATAGGGGTGACCAGGTCAAACTGGGAGAGGAAGCAGTGTGGAGGAGGGGTAAGGAGGTCAGTGGAGATGTTGAAAGGAGGGGCCTTGGTAGGTGCTGTAGTAGATGCTGGGGAGTCGGGTACAGGGGATAAAGATTGATAGATGGTTCTGATTTATTCAAATGTATTGTAGGTAGGAGGATCGAGCCTATACTAAAAGGCAAACGACCATCCCTCTCCATGTTTAGCGAATATACATGTTGACATGTATCGTCCAACCAGAAGGTTATATTTGTAATGTTAGTTGTCCATTAGTAAAAAAGAAAGTTTATGAATCCTCAATTTTCTTTGGGTTTGCACAAATGTCATTTGTGTATTCTATGGGTTTTGTAGCCCAAATACAGTTAGTAACAATAGAATTAATTATCTGAGATTCTGAGATATTAATTCCGAGATATCTGAGCATTTCAGTACAATTACGAAATGATTTTTTTGGAGTTGAGAAGGGTCTTGTTCTTTTATTGGCATAATTTCACTTTTATTCCAATTTATTTTATTTCCTGAGAAAGAACCAACTTGTTCCTTAATGTTTAGAACCTTTGGAGTACTAACTTTGGGATTGGTCATATATAGAAGTACATCATCTGCATATAGCAAGATTTTATTGGTGGTATATTTGGTATTATATCCATAAATGCCTGAATGGGACCTGATACTCTCGGCAAAATGATCTATGGCTGAAGCAAATAACATTGGAGAAAGGGCACATCCTTGCCTGTTACCCCTAGATGAATACAATTTAGGTGAACACATTTGATTTGTCAGTATTCCAGCTGTTGGATTAGTGTATAAACGTTTCACCCATAAAGTAAAGTTTTCTCCCAATTTAATTTTTCCAACACTGTGAAAAGATAAGACCATTCCACTTGGTCGAAAGCTTTTTCTGCATCTAGAGAAATAATTGTTAGATCATAATTTATCATTCTCTGCGAATATATCATGTTAAACAAACGTCTCAAATCATAAAGCGAATTGTAGATGTTCCATGCATGCAACCAATAATATAGCTACCTCAGTACCACTAACCACGCCTTAGTTATCAAATATAATAACTCTCTCTATATATCTCTCTCACGCCCTCATGGTTCCAGCACGGGTATAGACTGCTGGTAGTCAGTGCTGGAATGTGTTTAACCTGAGTGCTCATTAAACAATAAGTAAAGTTACAAGTGTGTCAGACTTACATCTTTACATGGTGTCAGATAGTTAAAACGCGCGCCTCCTGTTCATCGGGTTTTATTTCTTTATAAGTGTTGCTTTATCGGAGTTTTTTCTCGTACCCCTCTGCAACTGTGGCCTGCTCGTGCCACAAGCCCTCGCCACTTGGCTGTGGTGCAGACATAGCGGAGCGCTGGGCGACTTTTGAGATGGATTTCACACACTACATGAATATCGTTCACCGAAACGATCCCGACGCCGTCAAAGCATCTCCCCTGCTGAACCTTGCCGGTCCTGATGCCATGAGGAGAGCACTTGCTTTTGCCTACAATCCTGCGGTCCAGGATGAAAACGATCAGGTCCTAGTGCCTGCGAAGTCTGCCAACGATCCGGTATGTTCGCAACGGAAGTTTGCTGAAATTTGTGACTTGCCCTCTAACCGTATTATAGAGCGAGCAAAGTTCTTTACGCGGAAACAACAGCCAGATGAGCCAGTTGAGTGCTTTATTGTTGATCTGCGCTATCTTGCCCAGAGGTGCCGATTTGACAATATGACTGACCAGCTTACTAGGGACATTTTAGTAACGGGGATGCTGGATCAGAAGCTGCGATCGGAGCTACTGAGAAAGCCTGACCGTACTCTGACCGAGGCCATGCACGCATGCAGGTTGGCCGAAGTTGTTGACTCGCAGTTTGGACAGCAGGAGTCCGGTAGCCGAGCTATCAATCTAACGTTTATCAACAGAACGCGTCCCAAAATAGACTACAATAGACCTGTGCCGCGGACGAGCAACCCCCCCCCTCCCCCCGGCGCTCACGTTGTTAAAAAGTGGTCAAATTGAAATTATGTGCATTCCATGCAGTCGCAGTGCCCGGCGTATGGTAAATCCTGCAATTTTTGCAAGAAGTTTAACCATTTCTCTGCTGCCTGCCGGTCCCGTGGGAAACTTCCCCCTGCTTCTAGACAAGTATTAAACAACCTGGTACAAGTCGATAACGAGTTTGGTTCTCAGTCATCTCTCAACACTGCGCACGACTCTGAGCCAATTAGTTCTCCAGGAGATGCCAGTGTAATCACACTCCTACACGTACCTGTTTTACTCCCTGATCCATCGGTCCTCGTTACTGTCAACAATCATTCTTTCTCTGCTAAGCTCGATACTGGGGCAAAAGTCCATGTTATGTCAACAAGCCTGTTCAAGAAGATTAGACTTAATGAGCTTCTGACTGCAGACCGTTCGACTTTACATTCTTATGGGGGTGAGGTGCTGAAACCTGTGGGGAAGGCTACTTTCAATTGTGTACTGCAGAAGTTATCGCGGCAGCTCCTGTTCTATGTTCTCGACTATGACTGTGTGACTCTGTTGGGCAACCAGGCATGCCAAGACCTAGGACTGTTGTCCTTCAACCGCACCGTCAACGAAGTGCAGGTGTTGCTGAATCCTACGTCGGAATACCCGGACCTGTTCCACAATGAGCTGGGCAAGCTACCATTCGTTTACAAAATCGCCACCGACGCGAAAGTGGTGCCCGTGGTCCGTGCACCACACAGAATATCCCTCGCTATGAAGGAGAAAGTTGAGTCTATGCTGAAGAGCATGGTTGCGTTGGGAGTGCTGGAAGCGTTCAGTGAACCCACCGACTGAGTCTCCACCATGGTCGCCACCCTAAAAAAGGACAAGAACGAGATACGGGTGTGCATCAATCCGAAGGACCTGAACCTCGCGATAAGGCGACCACACTACCCTATGAGAACCGTGGAAGACGTTGCAGCTCAAGTCGGCCAGGCCACGGGTTTCTCTGTCCTTGATGCTAAGAGCTCTTTCTGGCAAATACCTCTCGACAAACGCTCCTCCGACCTGACAACGTTTGCCACTCCATATGGCAGATTCAAGTTCTTACGGATGCCATTTGGTATTAGCTCTGCCAGCGAGGTGTTCAGCGGTCCATGGAACAGCTGTTTGCTGGCATGTCGTGTGCCATCATCGTGGATGATATCCTAGTCTACGGGAAGAACACTGCTGAACATGACAAGAACCTCCACCGGGTCCTGGACCGGGCCCGACAGATCAATTTGAAACTGAACGAAAGAAAATGCCGGTTCCGCGTATCCGAAGTGCCTTATGTGGGGCACATCTTCACTTCTAACGGTCTGAAGCCAGACCCGCAAAAGACAAATGCAATCTCCCAGATGTCAGCCCCCACCGACGTCCTCAGCTTGCAGCGATTCCTGGGCATTGTCAACTATCTGGGGAAGTTCATCCCAAATCTCAGTGAACTGAGCTCGTCCCTGAGACAGCTAACAAAAAAGGACACTGCTGGTTCTGGTTTCCACAACACCAGCAGGCTATTGAATGGCTGAAGGCTAAGTTGACCTGCACCCCGACCCTAAAATTCTTCGACCAGCGCCGTCCCATTGTTGTTACCTGCGATGCCTCCCGTTTTGGACTAGGTGCTGCCTGCCTGCAGCTCTATGACGACGGATCACTGTTACCGGTCTCGTATGCCTCTCGGACCATGACCGACACGGAGCAACGGTATGCTCAGATCGAGAAGGAGCTTCTGGCGGTGGTGTTCGCCTGCTCCAAGTTCAAAGACTTCCTCTTCGGCAGCAAATTCACAGTCGAAACGGACCACCAGCCATTGGTGACTATCCTCAACAAACCGATACATATTGCCCCCGCCAGGCTTCAGCGCATGATGCTGCAGCTCCAGCGTTTTGATTTCAACATCGTTTACAAGAAGGGCACTGAGATGCATGTGACAGACACCCTGTTTCGTGCTCCACTAGCCTCCTGCGACCGCCACCCCTACGAGCCGGAGGACCTGCTGGTACTAAACGTCAACTTTGTCCCAACCAAGCAGCTACAGTGCCTGATCGAGCACACCGCCGCTGACCCTGCGTTGCAGCAGCTCGCAGCCGTTATCAAGCGCGGGTGGCCCGACAGGCGCACCACTCTGCCGTCTGGTGCCCACCCTTTCTTCCTCGTTCGTGATGAACTGGTTATTCAAGACGGCGTCATCGTGAAGGGCCACAAGGTCGTGGCCTCAGCCTCCCTCTACGATCTGTACTTCAATGCTGCCCACAATGGTCATCCCGGGGTCGATGCCACCATTTCCCATGCCCAAGGACAATTCTATTGGCCCGGTATGGCCAAATACATCAGGGATAAAGTGTCCTCCTGTCCCTCCAGCAACAACCTTGCCCCACACCAGAAGCGCCAGCCTCTTTTGCAGCAGACGGCGCCTACCATGCCCTGGACATCGCTGGCTACCGACATATTCGATTGGCGGGGCAAGCAGTTCCTCGTCCTGGTCGACTCGTACTCCAACTCGTTCGAGGTGGATATACTTCCCTCCATCTCCTCCGAGATGGTCATCAGCAAACTGCGCAAGCACTTCGCAACTTTCGGTGCCCCTGTGCGCTTGCAGACCGACAACGGCCGGCAATTTACTAGCGCCGAATTCAAAGCTTTCGCTGCCAGGTGGAACTTTCATCACTACACCAGCAGCCCTGGGTATCCTCAGAGTAATGGCCTGGCAGAACGGGCTGTGCGGAGTGCTAAGGCTCTGCTGGAGGAGTCGCGCCTGTCCAATTGCGATTTTTACCTGGGCTTACTCAACCTACGAAACATCTCCCGGGACCTAGCCATGGGTTCCCCTGCCCAGCGTTTGATGTCGCGGATGACACAACCGCCCATGCCAATTGCCCGACAGGCCCTGCTACCCAAAGTGCTCGAGCCTGCCACTGTCCAACAGCGGATTGACCAGAAGCATGAGAGCCAACAGCGTTCCCACGACAAGTCCTGCCGCCCCTGTCCCATCTACTGCCAGGCCAAGTCGTTCAGATGCACTCTACCACCGGCTATTCCCGCCTCGCAACCGTGGTCGGTATGGCTGACTCCCCAAGATCTTAGCTGGTGGACTATGAAGGGACTGTCTATCGCCGGAGCCGTCAACACCTACTGGCCGTGAACGAGCCGAACCCTGCACCGGCGGGTCCTTATGCTCCTCCGCTGCCGTTCCAGCCTGCCACTGCCGATCTCCCTGCTGTTCCCCGCATGCCGCTTACCCCTCCGCTGCGGCGGTCTCCTCCTCCTTTGCGTTCTCCTCCTCCTCAGCCGCCTGGTTTTGTCCGGGTCCCTTCACCTCCCCTGCGTTCACCCCCCCTCCTGCCTTTCCAGCTTCGACTGCGCTTGATCCTGCTTTAACTTTCTCGCCTGCCTCCGCTACGCCCACTCTTCTTTCCGATGGGGGGGGGGGGGGGGTTGAAGGTATTGTACGCACGCGTTCGGGTCGCATTGTCAAGCCGCCTGTTCGCTACGGCGACTTTGCTTAAACTCGCATGCCCTGTGCTGTTACATTGGCACGGCTCTAATCCTGTTTTGATTTCTAAGGGGAAGGATGTAGATGGTCCATGCATGCAGCCAATAATATAGCTACCTCAGTACCACTAACCACGCCTTAGTTATCAAGTATAAAAACTATCTCTCTATCTCTCTCTCTTGGTTCCAGCACGGTTATAGACTGCTAGTAGTCAGTGCTGGAATGTGTTTAACCTGAGTGCTCATTAAACAATAAGTAAAGTTACAAGTGTGTCAGACTTAACATCTTTACACGGATGATGTTTAGGTATAAACCCAGTTTGATCTGGATGTATTAGTTTAATGATAACCAAGCTTAATCTGCGAGTCAAAGTCAAAGCTAATATCTTCCGATCCGTATTTAAAGGGGCTATTGCCCTATAGGATCCAGGTTCCTCGAGATTTTTAATCTTTTTTGGAATCAATGTAATAGTTGATTCAGCAATAGTTTTTGGTAAAATCTGTTCTTTAAATTCTTGAATATAAAGGGCGTGTAAACGTGGGGAAATTAAATCATTAATATTTTAATAAAATTCGTAACTAAACCCGTCCGGACCCGCAGATTTTACACTTTTCAATGATTTAATAGTCTCTGCGATGTATTTTGTTGTTATCTCTGCTCCCAATTCATCCCGTTCCTCATTAAAGGAAGGGAGATTGCAATTCTCAAGAAATATTTTCATATCTGCTGTTGTTTTTGATGAATATAGTGTTTGGTAGAATTGTAAGAGTCTTTCATTAATATATTTAGGCAATGTAAGCAGATCTCCCTTTTCTGATCTAATTTTGTGTATTAGACGGTCATTCTCTAATTTGCGGTGTTGACATGCTGTAGCTTGTGTGGCTTATCACCAAATTCAATGTTTTTGCTTAGTATAATGAAATACCCTAATATTTTTATTGCAGAAAGGAACTGATTTAATTTTAACTTTAATGCAGCTATCTGATTATGTTTTGCAGTGGTTGGGTAAACCGCGTTTTCTAATTCTAACTGTTTAATCTGTTTATTCTAATTCCAATTTTTCAGTCTTATTTTTCTTATTTTGAATAGCTTGGTATGCGATAATACAGCCTCTAACATAGGCTTTAAAAGTTTTCCCAGCAAGGCTGGAGAAATGCCGGGGGTGTCGTTTGTCACATAAAAATATTTTTAATCTGTAGCTTCAAATAGTCACAACAACTTGCCTCAGCTAGTATTTGTGAGTGGAATCTCCATAACGATTGTTTATTATACATTCCAATTTTACTGAAAAAGTTACAGGACAATGATCCGAAATAATAATGTTGTGATATTTTGGGTTATAGGTAAAATAGATAACTTTTGCATCTACCAGGAAGTAGCCAATTCGTGTATAGATTTTATAAACATCTGAATAAAAATAATATTTTCTTCCAGACGGATTTTCAATCCTCCATACGTCAGTTATGTTTGTATTATTTATATACGTTTAATAGTTCACTCGATTTTCATTTTGAAGTACTTTTCCTTTGATGTGAAGATTTATCCACGTATTAATCTAATACACAATATAAATCTCCTCCAATTATCAAATTCTGCTGACCAGATTCTGTGATTTTGTATTAAAAATTGGGGATTATCGAAATTAGGAACATAAATATTCACCATAGTCAATGGAGTTGAATATAATTCGCCGGATATTATAATGTACCTGCCTTCCATTTCAGCTATAGTGGATTTGTGTTTGAATGTTATCTTTATGAATTAGAATTGCTGTTCCTCTTGCTTTGGAAGAAAACGTAGAATGATATAATTGACAAATGCAGCTACACATCAGCATGTCGTGAACTCCATTTTTGAGATGCGTCTCCTGCCGAAATATTATATCAGTATTAATAGATTTTAAGTGGGCTTAAACTTTGCCCCTTTTAATTGGCTCATTAACGCCTCTAACATTCCAACTACAAAATGTAATTCCTCCTATTTTCCTAGCTACATCATCTTGCATTTAAAGCTTACATGGTCTCTTTTGATTGAAATGGTCCAACACATTATTTGAAATATTTCCTTTAATTGCTGGCTGGGTGAGCCCTTTCCCCTTCCCACTTATCCCACAGAGGTATCTCCAAGAAAAATATGCATTAATAAAAATAGAGATGATATTTAGTAAAGAATATAGAAAGTGAAAAATAAAAACAAGGGAAATTGCAGCATATAGAAATGCTGCTGGTGAATACCACCCAACCAACCGAGGTTGGGTTAGTGAAAACTTCCGTAAGATAGATAATATTAAGTAACTCCGCACCTTAAGGAGTTAATAAAAGCTAAATATAACAAAGCTTAAAAATGTTTAATAACCATTTAAATCCGTCAGGGAATCAACATACGCAAGAAATTAAGTATCTTGATGTGCTCAAATTAATTAGTTGAGTATTGAGAAATTTGACTAATATATGACACTTATTACTTAACTTTCTATCCATACTCTTTTGACGTGTTAACCGACTCAGTTAATTTATGACAACTAATTGATTACAAACGACGTTTAACACACTCATCCCGCCCTATCTTGGGCAAACGAATGCTTTATCGGAATGGTTATAAACGAATTCAGTCCCTTTATAAGTAACTCGCAAATTGGCAGGATATAATAGGTCAAATCGGACGCCTGGTATGTCCCTCAGAATAGTTCTTGACTTGGAGAAGAGTGCTCTTTTCTTAACGACTTCGGCAGGAAAGTCTCTGAAGATTCGTACGTTTTCAACTTCAAAAGTTAGGTTTCTGTTGTTGGCAACTTTCTGCAGAATGTCCTCTAGAACATGGTAGTGATGTTGCCTCAAAATGAACTGTCTTGGCCGGGCTCACAATTGACTCACTTCTATGAGTCATCAAATTGTTGCGGCCAAAATTCTACGAAGAATGGGTCTACCTCGGAAAAACTAATGCCAACCATCCAAGAAGTACTTAACATACAGGAGAACGCTCCTGCTGAGGTTAAGCAGCTGTGGCAGGACCAAGGGTCTAAGTACGATCCTGGCACTAGCTTGTGGGTAACTCCAGCGGGTCAGACTTGCATGTCTGACGAATTGGCTCTGTGCGTTATTGAATGTGTACATTTTGCAACTCATTGTGGTGCTAAAGCCGTGAGCGACCTGCTATTGGAAACCTGGTGGCATCCAAGACTACTGATTTTAGGCCAGGGGATAAGCCATCGGTGTATCATTTGCCAGTAGCATTACCTAGGGAAGGAACTTCTCTGTGAGCCAGGGAAGACCCCCTTGCCAGCAGGTCCTTTTGAGACCCTGCAAATGGAGTACATTGAGTTGGAAAGATGTCAGTGTTGTAAATATGTTTTTGTAGTTGTGGATATTTTCAGTAAATGGATTGAAACTTACCCAACGACCGATAATAAGGCCTCTACTGTTGTTAAAGTATTGTTGCGGGAGATTATCACTCGCTTCGGCGTACCTACACGATTAAGATTCGATAATGGGCCCCATTTTATTGCCGCTGTCATTAGAGAAAAGTGCCAGCAATTACAAATGCATCAACAGCTCCATTGTGCGTACCGGCCACAGGCCGCCGGAATGGTGGAGCGGGCAAATCAGACCTTGAAAACCAAACTAGCAAAATTAGTGGCACAGGCTGGTTCCACATGGTTAATATTGCTTCCTGTAGCTCTTTTTCAGATACGGACCACCCCTTCTGGCACGGCACGACTGACGCCTGCGGAAATAGTAAGATTAAACGAGAACTTACCAGTTTGAAGTTTGATCTTTATTTTATGAGGAGTTACGTTGAGGGACAACGTGAAGAGTTCCCGTCGAGGCGCACACGCGTCAAACTTCAAAGCAGCGGTGTGAAATCACAGATGATAGTTACCGAAGCATAATAGTAAGCTACGTGAGACAAACATAACTTACATTTGATCTTTATTCGGGTAGGAGCGGAGGGCACGGAGTCCCTCAACGTAACTCCTCATAAAATAAATATCAACCTTCAAACTGGTATGTTCTCGTTTAATCGTACTATTTTACTTCGGAGTCACGTGAGTGATTACGTGAAGATTTTAAAGCTTCTGTGATTTCAGGCTGTAGACTCAATCCAGGCGCCTCACTGCAGTGATTGACTCTAAATGAGTGAAAAACAATCAATAACATACAACCATAACATTGATGTAATCAGTTAATGGTTTTTTATTTATCATAGTTTGTGTCCCCTTTTTTTTATCACTGGGGAACATTTAATACTGAATCCAAGATAGTACCACCAAATACACCAGGGTCTGCAATCTCTTTATGGTAATACTTGTGAAACATCCGTTCACTTGCCCATCCTGCGGCCGCGTGGATATGGTCTATTGGAACGTCCAAATCCTTGGCCGCCGATGTTGCCGCCGCCCTGGTGGAATGAGATTTAAATTTGTCAGTGTCAATTCCAGCATCCAACAGCACCTGCTTCAGCCATCTGGAAATAGTCTGTACTGACACTTTCTTATGTGTTTTTTTATGGCTAATAAACAATGCCGATTCTGCACCTCTTAAGTCCTTGGTGGCCTCAATGAAACATTTTAAATGTGTCACTGCACATAGTCTTGGATCGTTAGGATATGCTGCAAAGACCAATTTGCACCCGTGACTCCTGGTCTGCTCTGTTTGAGTAAGTCATACGTAGAATGTAATTGCCTCTGTTTGTCATTCCCATTCTGTCTGTACGTAATTTATGTAATGTCTGTACTCTGTGCTGAAACTAATGCCATTAACATGACTACCTTCATGGTAATTTTGTCCAAAGACAAATTTGAAATGGGACTCCATTCCCGAAGTAACATGAGCACATCCCTCACATTCCAGATTTCTGTATATCTGGGTCTGGGAGGTTTGGCATTGAAAATTCCCTCCATTTATCTACAGACCAAGGGGTGTGATCCTAGAACCTGTTGTTCTGATGCTCTCCATATATATGCAGAGATGGCATTCCTTGCAGTGTTTATCGCACTATAACTTAAATTTACATCAAAATGTAATGTTGACAGGAATTCTAAAACATCTGAAATGTCTGCAGTGTGGTATGAAATATTTTGTCTTGAGCAAAACTCCTCCCATTTCTTAACGTAAGAAATGTACTATCCCTCCAGGCTCCTGCAATTACATCCATAGTGCGATCTGATAGTCCTCTTCCGATATATGGCCTTTTTAGAATCTGCAAATCACCAAATCAATACGATCATGTAAAGGATGAAAATCACCAGTTACAGGGTGCACGAGTAGATTATGTGACCATTTTTAGCACTAGTGGTTACCATGGTTGTGTAGGCCAATCTGGGACCACCAACAATCCCGAAGCATTATCCTGCTTGATATTCTATAGACACCTACTAATAAGACAAAAGGGAGGAAATGCATATAAAAACATACCACCCCAACTAAGCGAGAATGCATCTGCTGCTGTTGCACCTGGATCTGGTTCCCATGAAACATATTGAGGCAATTGGAGATTCAGTCTGGATGCAAACAAGTCAATTTCTGGCCTTCCAAATTTTCGAACAATGTTATAGAAACTGTCACGATTTAACATCCATTCTGCATTATCATTACATTTTCGTGACCTAGTGTCTGCAATTATGTTGAATTTACCTGGGAGGTAAATTGCCGAAAACCAAATGTTTCTAATAATACACCAGTGCCAGATAATGTTTGCCAATCTGTCACAAGCTTCTGACTTGATTCCACCCATATGATTGACATATGCTACTGCCGTAGTGTTATCAATCTGAACCTGCACATGCAGATTTTGCACTTTAGAGCAATAAGCTTTAAGCCCATGAAATGTACTTAATAATTCTAGATAGTTAATTCCATGTGCTTCGATAAAAGGTTCCTCTTCCACATTCCATCTACTGCCACAGCTGGTAATGGTGTCAGTGGCCCCCCCAACCTAGCGCACTAGCATCAGTCTGTAGAATGATAGCAGGTGATTCACCCAGAATTTTCCTGGAAGAATAGGAAACGCTCTTAATCCACCATTGTGTCACAGTCTGCCCTCTCCTCATTCTCATCCACTTCACATCCCAGTACTTTTCCACCGGTCCCTCCTTCTCCTCACCTGCCTGCCTGCCACTCCCCTCTCATCAGATACATTTTCCTCACCTGTTGCACTCAGTTGCCTCCGATCACCAATTAACCCGGTATATAGACTCTCCTCACCGTTCACACAATGCCAGGTTGTCTCAGCCTTCATGCAAGACTCTCCAGCGATTTCCCGACTGCCTACACGGATTCGAACCTGCCTGCCCCTCTTCGGAACCCTCGCTCAATCCTGAGCCTCTGTGTGAGTACCGTGTACCCATTCCTGTGTTACTACTCTGTGTTACAGTATCGGAGTAAAGTCATTGCCAACTATACCTGCCTGATCATGTGCTGCTATTGGGTCCAAGCTATACCCGTTACAGTACAATCTGGCCAACAATGGACTCAGCGCACACAACGTCTCCGTCAAACCGCTTCGTGAGGATTGAGCACACGCTCCTGCAGCACGAAGCTATGCTCACTGCCTCCAACTCCGAGGTTCGACAGGCTGTGTCAAACCAAGAGCAAGCATTAGTTGCACTAGCCACCCAGGTCCAACAGCTGACGACCACCCTCGCCCAGGCTACACCCCATGCTTCGCCTCCGGCTCCGACAGCACCAGCTCCCGGTCCGCCAGGACCATCACCTGAGCCCCGGGTGGGAACCCCGGAGCGCTACGCAGGAGACCCGGAGGGCTGCAACCCATTCATCACGAACTGTTCCATTCTCTTCGCCCTACAGCCCTACACCTTCGCCCAGGAAGCGGCGAGAGTGGCGTTTACCATTAATCACCTGACTGGCAGAGCTCGGCTGTGGGAAACGGCTGAATGGGAGCTAACGACCCGTCTGGACCGACGCATCCTGGCGAGACGTCAGGAGAGGCGACAAGGCCTGGCGAGACATTACATCTCCAAGTGCCCAGTAAAATGGCCAGACTCACCAGTGGCGGAGGAATTACTGGTGAGTGGAACCTCTGAACTCTCCTCTGCCCGACGCCCTCTGTGTCATGCCCGTCTGCTGTTGTCTGATGGTACTCACACCCTCGCCATCTTCATAGACTCTGTTTGTGACATTAATCTTATGGACAAGGAACCAGTCCGCTAGCTAGGCATCAGTTGTGTTCCCCAGCCTGAACCTGTTCCCGCCAACGCCCTCGACGGCCATCTACTGGGGACTGTTTCTCACCAGACGGTCCCAGTGCGCATGCTCCTGTCTGGTAATCACCATGAGACCATCCAGTTCCACATCCTGCAGTCTGCCCGTCTTCCCCTCATCCTGGGTTACCCCTGGCTTCGGCGACACAACCCCAACATCGACTGGAGGGCGGGGGTAATCTTGGGTAAGCCCTTCCTGCCACCAAGTGTGCCTGAAGCAAGCCTCAGCTCCTCAACCGGCCACCTGCTCCAGTTCTGCTCCAGATCTGACGGGGTTCCCAGCCGAGTACCATGACTTTGGGGAGGTTTTTATCAAGTCTAGGGCCACCTCCCTTCCTCCTTATCGGCCCTATGACTGCGCCATACACCTCCTGCCTGGTTCCGCTACTCCTAGGGGTCGCCTTTATTCCCTGTCCTCCCCTGAGAGAGGCGCCATGGAGCAATACATAAACGACTCCTTGGCTGCTGGTCTCATCCGTCCCTCCTCGTCTCCTGCTGGGGCTGGGTTCTTCTTCGTGGAGAAGAAGGACAAATCTCTGCGTCCCTGCATAGATTACCGGGGGCTCAACGGCATCACGGTGAAGAATCGCTACCCTCTCCCACTCATCTCCTCTGCTTTCGAGCTCCTGGAGGGGGCCACCGTCTTTTCGAAGTTGGATCTACGCAACGCCTACCACTTGGTCCGCTTCGAAGAGGGAGATGAGTGGAAGACCGCCTTCAACACTCCCACGGGAAATTATGAATACCGGGTGATGCCCTTTGGCCTCACCAACGCCCCAGGCTTTGGTCAATGACGTTCTCAGAGACATGTTGAACAAGTACGTGTTCGTCTATCTTGATGACATCCTCATCTTTTCACGGACCAAGGAGGAACACGTACACCACGTCCAGGCGGTTCTACATCGGCACCTGGAGAACTCGCTCTTCGTTAAAGCTGAGAAGTGCGAGTTTCACTCCCCGTCAGTCTCCTTCCTAGGATACATCGTTGGCCAAGGCCAACATCAAGATGGACCCCGCCAAGGTCTCTACTGTCACCACCTGGCCTGTTTCTGACTTCCGCAAGCATCTCCAAAGGTTCCTGGGGTTCGCCAATATTTACCGACGGTTCATCCGTGGCTACAGTACTGTGGCCGCACCCCTCACGGCACTCACCTCCTCAAAGTTTCCGTTCCGGTGGGCTGCCGCGGCCGACGAAGCTTTTCAGACACCCAGGACACGGTTTACATCGGCCCCCATCCTCCAAGTTCCGGACTCAGAGAGACAGTTCGTGGTGGAGGTGGACGCCTCCGACGTGGGGGTGGGAGATGTTCTGTCCCAGCGGGCTGCCGGGGACCAGAATCCCCATCCATGCGCCTTCTTCTCCCGACGCCTGACCCCTGCTGATAGGAATTATGACATTGGCAACCGAGAACTGTTGGCGGTTAAGTTGGCGTTGGAAGAATGGCGTCACTGGCTGGAGGGAACCGAGCAGCCTTTCTTGGTTTGGACTGACCACAAGAACCTTGAATACCTCCAGTCAGCCAAGAAGCTCAACTCTCGTCAGGCCCTCTGGTCTCTCTTCCTCACCCGCTTCAACTTCTCCATCTCCTGCCGACCTGGGTCCCGCAACGTGAAGCCCGATGCCCTCTCTCGACAGTTCTTGGCGAAGGAGGAGCCTGCCTCTGGCCCCAAGACCATCCTCCCGTCCTCGCACAGGGTTGCCTCTCTCACCTGGGAAGTGGAGGAGAAGGTCAAGGAGGCCTTGGAGAACCAGCCGGGACCCAGCGCATGCCCTCCTGATCGCCTGTTTGTGGTTTCTGCCCTGCGGTCCGACGTCCTTCAGTGGGCCCACAGCTCTCGACTCACCTGTCATCTCGGCATTCAGCGGACCAAGGAGATGGTGCTACGGAGGTTCTGGTGGGCATCGCTGAAGGAGGACACTCGGGAGTTTGTCAACGCCTGTCCCGTTTGCAACCAGCACAAGGTCTCACACCAAGCTCCTGCGGGTCATCTGCTTCCACTGCCTGTACCCAATCGACCATGGTCCCACATCTCCCTGGACCTCGTTACCGGCCTGCCCCATCCAGTGGTCACACCGCCATCCTGACCGTGGTCGATAGATTTAGCAAGATGGCTCACTTCGTGCCCCTGCCCAAGCTCCCGTCAGCCAAGGGAACTGCCGAGCTCATGTAACTCCACGTCTTCAGGCTCCATGGTCTCACCGTCGATGTGGTCTCCGACCGGGGACCCCAGTTTGTCTCTGTGTTCTGGAGGGAGTTCTGCACGCTTGTGGGGGCCACCGTGAGTCTGACGTCCGGGTTTAATCCCCAGTCCAACGGCCAAACTGAAAGGAAGATTCAGGAGATGTAGACGGCGCTACAGTGTATGGTGTCCAAACATCCCTCCTCCTGGTCCCAGCAGTTGTTGTGGGTGGAGTACGCCCACAACACCCTGACAAGCACGGCCAATGGGCTCTCCCCTTTCCAGTGTGCCTGCGGATTCCAGCTTCCACTGTTCCCGGCGCTGGAGAAAGAGGTTTCCTGCCCGTCCGTCCAGGCCTTCATTCGTCGCTGCCGCAGGACGTGGACCCAAGCCAGGGCGGCTCTTCTCCGCTCCGTGGACCGTTACGCCACGGCTGCCAACCGTCACCGCACCCAGGCCCCCACCTACCTCGCGGGCCAGAAGGTGTGGCTGTCGACCCGGGACCTTCCCTTGAGGGTGGAGTCCAAGAAGTTGGCTCCCAAGTTCATCGGTCCCTTTGAGATCCAGAAGGTCATCAACCCAGCGGCTGTGAGGCTCAAGTTCCCTCGTTCCAGGCGGGTCCATCCTACGTCCCACGTGTCCAGAGTAAAGCCATTCCGGGAGAGCTCCCTGGTCCCCGCAGTCCCTCCTCCCCCACCTCCTCGTCTCATCGACGGAGGCCCCGACTTTACGGTGCACCGCATCCTGCGCTCCCGCCATCGCGGGAGGGGTCTCCAATACCTGGTCGATTGGGAGGGTTAAGGTCCAGATGAGAGGTCCTGGGTTCCTGCTCGCCACATCCTGGACGCTCCCTCATCAGGCAGTTTCACCGGCGTCATCCCGACCAGCCGTCCAAGTCCGCCACTCCTAGAGGGGTCGCCGCCCCTGAGACTCTGTCCCCTCTTCCGTCTGATGCGCCCAGTGACGACGAGACGGAGGTTTCCTCTGATGCTATGGAGGTGGATGCGGACATGGATGTCTCTGACGAATATTAGCCCTCCTCCGGTCCCCCACCTCCCACCCAACTCTGCGTGGGATTGGGTTTATTTTCTTTATTTTTGTTTTTTGTTTTGGGACGTCAGGAGCCGTCCCTTGAGGGGGAGGGGTTCTGTCACAGTCTGCCCTCTCCTCATTCTCATCCACTTCACCTCCCAGTACTTTTCCACCGGTCCCTCCTTCTCCTCACCTGCCTGCCTGCCACTCTCCTCTCATCAGCCCAACTCTCCTCACCTGTTGCACTCAGTTGCCTCTGATCACCAATTAATCCGGTATATAGACTCTCCTCACCGTTCCCACAGTGCCAGATTGTCTCAGCCTTCATGCAAGACTCTCCAGCGATTTCCCTACTGCCTACACGGATTCGAACCTGCCTGCCCCTCTTCGGAACACTCGCTCAATCCTGAGCCTCTGTGTGAGTACGGTGTACCCATTCCCGTGTTACTTCTCTGTGTTACAGTATCGGAATAAAGTCATTACCAACTATACCTGCCTGATTCTGTGCTGCTATTGGGTCCAAGCTATACCCGTTACACCATTGTATATGAGCAATTACTGATGCTGATAGTTGCATGGGCCTATCAAAATGCCCCGAATGTCTTTATAATGCTTATACATTTGCTCGCTGCAGTTGCTGATAATGCAGTGGACCGAACTGTACAGCTGGAAAAGAAGCAGTAAGCTTGCCAAGTAAGCTTGCCACTTGCCTAATTGATGGTTGATGTTCTGTAATTAATGTGATACAACCCTCAATTAGCTACAGCTTTTTGTCCTTGGGTAAAGTCACTGTCATGTATTCTGAATTAATAGTGAACCCCAAGTAATCAATTGTTTTGTTGGGAGACAGTCTAGATTTATCTGGTTGTATTAAAACGCCCAGATTTTCAAATGTAAGTTTGACTTCTGATATTGATGCTTTTGTTGTAGCTTCAGTGTCCCCCACTTTAAAATATCATCGGAATAAGCCATTATCAAATGGCCTGGGCTCTTAACAATGCTAAAACTGTTTTTAACAATTGTGTAAACCATCTAGGGGCTGAGGTTAACCATTAGGAAATGATTTGAATTGCCATTATTGATTCATCCAGTTAAATTTCAAATATGTACGAAGTCCAGAACAAGGGGTCACAGTTTAAGGATAAGGGGGAAATCTTTTAGGACCGAGATGAGGAAAACCTTTTTCACACAGAGAGTGGTGAATCTCTGGAATTCTCTGCCGCAGAAGGTAGTTGAGGCCAGTTCATTGGCTTTATTCAAGAGGGAGTTAGATGTGGCCCTTGTGGCTAAAGGGATCAGGGGGTATGGAGAGAAGGCAGGCACAGGATACTGAGTTGGATGATCAGCCATGATCATATTGAATGGCGGTTCAGGCTCGAAGGGCCGAATGGCCTACTCCTGCACTTATTTTCTATGTTTCTATGTTTCTATGTTTCTATCATAATGCACAGCCACAGAGTTATATGCATCTTGCAGATCTATGCTGGCCATATATAATTCTCTTGAAATTAGCTGCATAGCATTAGTAAATGTCTCCATTTTAAAATGTTTATACTGCACAAAAGGGTTAAGATTTGTTACATCAAGAATGATTCTACAAACACCATCCTTTTTTGGTCCAGAAAAATACTAGATATGAATTGGTGGTTTTGATAGACTGTTTTTTCGATAACCCCTTTCTTACTCAATATGTCAAGTTCTACTTGAATGTTTTAATTCTCTTCTTTAGAGAAAACATGCATTCGTTTAGGAACATGTTGAGGGCAAATGAGGGCGAATGAGGGCAGAATGCAATTCAGAACCCCATCATACTGCACAGTATAAATGCATCAGATGTTATTTTTCGACAATCTTTTAGTAATAATTGTAACCTTCACCCAATTTGTGAATGTGAAACATCTGATTTGTTTCTTTCGGAACCAGAGCCACCTACCTCAGGGTTTTCTGGTGTCACCTGTTGTACCTTGCCCCTTGTGGGAATGCCATGTCCTCCACGTCCTGGAGCAGTGCGCCCAATAACGTGTATACGGGTACGAGCGACGTGTTCCTTCACCAGCTCCAGTCACCCTTCGTTATGGATATTGCCTTCGAAATGATCTGCCAACCATCGGTGGTTTAATCATGCCCATGGTTTTTGCCTCTTCATTCAGGACGTTCAGCTTTTTGGCTAGATCTTCTCCAAAGCGTAAGTTCGGCAATTGTAAATTTGATGGTTTACATAGCCCTGCAAACTTAGGATGTATGTTAATTCTTATAGCATTTTTTTCGAATACAGTTTATTTCGAAGTGTGCATTACACATTAATCCCAAAACATCCTGTTGTGACGATGTCACATGTCCTTCTTCCAGGTCTTTGGCAAACGCCGATATTCTTGAGCCCATTAATCTCAGCACCCGCTGTAACCTCATTTCTTGTACGCGTACTGCGGTGCCCAAATAGTCCCATAGTCACTATCTACTGCTGGGACTGCTAGCATTGCGCAATTCTGCGGGATTTCATATTTATTGATAGTCTCATCCATCTTTAGTTCTTCTAAGTGATGGGAAAGCAGGTAATTTACACTTGCTGCTATCTCTCAGTCAATGATTGTCCCTTATATCTGGGACTTGAGAATTTTGGGGCCAGACCTGGTACTTTGAGCTGTGTTATTGGGGTCTGGTCCTCATATGATTCATTGTCAGTATTTTCTGGAAATATCTCCTCATAATGGAGTTCACCTGGTATTTCATCTTCAGGTGTTTCGTGCGCTGGCTCTCTTATGGGCCTACGCTTAGTAAACCCGTTTTCGGGTATTACAGGCTCTTCCATAGAACCATACTCTGGCAGCCCTTTTTTGGATGCTGCTAACGCTGGGTCTCCTGTAGACCAACGTCTGCATTGTCTTTCTTCAGACATTTCTGATGCTGGCTCTCTGCTAGGCCAACACATAGATTATTCTTCATACGGCATTTCTGGCGCTGGCTCACTTGTAGGCCAACGTTTCCCAGGACCTCTCCTGGGTGTTCCATACGCTGGCTCTCCTGTAGGCCCGCGGTAACTGTACTCCTTGTGGACTTTGCCTTTGTATATCATTTTCCCCATGAGGATTTACAATTGTGAAACCCGATCCGACATGACCTCCGGTTCCGACTCATCCGATACTACTGGCCTGTTTGTTTTCTTTTTGGCCTTACACCCTGTGGGTGTATCAACGGAACTTTTCTCTCCCGTTTTAGCAGTCGCTGTTTTTTCTACAGCCGACTTTTTAACGGGGCGCGCGCTACTCT
Organism: Amblyraja radiata; assembly: GCF_010909765.2. Lineage (NCBI taxonomy): Eukaryota > Metazoa > Chordata > Chondrichthyes > Rajiformes > Rajidae > Amblyraja > Amblyraja radiata. Next base: position 3,249,363 of record NC_046000.1, on the reverse strand, counting down.
CAGACACTCTGTCCTGTTGAGTTTTAGCTGCGGTGCGCTTCACTTTACTTTTCCCACTACTCCATAACTAGGCTTGCCTGTTTCCCAGCACACAGTCTCTACGGAAGAAAAATGGCCAGAAGTGAAAGTAAAAGTACATACCTTCAGGTTTTCTTTCACTCACCGCTTGGAGGGCTCTGCTCCTCCCAACGCGGTCGCAGTCGCGTACAGTCGCTATGCGTCTGACGATATGACGCGTGTGCGCCTGGACGGGGTCTCATCACGTAGTCACTCACGTGACTCCGAAGTAAAATCATATAACCATCTAACCATATATTAATTACAGCACGGAAACAGGCCATCACGGCCCTACAAGTCTATGCCGAACAATTATTTTCCCCTAGTCCCATCTACCTGCACTCAGACCATAACCTCCATTCCTTTCCGATCCATATACTTATCCAATTTATTTTTAAATGATAAATTATATGTGGTCGACCATTACGCACGCCATGGAATGACCATGCCTCCGCGACGGTCCATTTCCACCAGATAACTGAGGAACTGACATCTTATGTGTTAGCCTTAACCCGTGCTTTACGAGCTTCTCATTCACAGGTCAGGGCTGCATATGGTGACGCGCCCGCGTTCAATGTCCCATCTAATATTTATCCAGGATGCTATGTGTTGGTAAGGAACAGGACGCGCAAGCACCTGGACCCACGTTGGGATGGTCCCTTCCAGGTCCTCCTCACCACACCGACCGCTGCCAAAGTCGTAGGTCGCGCTGCATGGGTTCACATGCACCACTTCAAATTGATTGGGGAGCCCAACCAAAAGGGGGGAGAGGTTTAGCTAGTAAATTTAAGTAACTTGATGTGTTTTAACAGGAAATACATTTTATTTTTCCCTTTTATTTATTTTGCATGATTAAGAATATGAGATTAATTACTGGACGGATTGACTGACTGAATGACGTCTATCTTGAGTGAATAGTTGATTAAGTCAAGTAAGAAATGAGCTTTTGTGAGCCTTTGTATATTCCAGATAAATTAAAATGAGGCGATTCATCCTGATATGCATCCTGGCGCTACTGTAGACGTAGGAAAATGAAAGACAATTCGACAATGTGTCCCGGGGCAAACCAACAGAGTATTTCACATCTGCAAAGGAGATGTGGTACAGTGGAATGCTCCGGAGTCCTTTGGATCCTGGAACGTCACCAAGATTGACTATTGCAACGAGATACTGCGGCTGCCCGATCGGTAGGTAGACTTCGATAACCGACGCCTGTGGGAATTACGCTGTTGGTTGCGGGAGTGTAACTTTGACTTTTTCTGCAGACGGAATCCCTTGGAAAACAACCCGTCAAATGAACATTTGTATGATAGACTGTGCTATCAAGAGGCCTTGGTTACTAACCCATGTCTAGAGGAACGGAAACCGCCCATACCAACGGAAACCGCACGTACTTTGGGGCACTAGTCTGTTTGTTTTTCAATCTATTTTTAATTTTTAGACAGTTCTAAAATTAATGTTGGGGATTCTTTAGCTTTTTTATGTTGGGGGAGGGAGGTAGGGTAAGGGGGAAACTGTTTCGCAGTCGCTTCCTGGCGAGGACGCGATTAATCTCCGAGTTGCGTCGTCACCCCCCTCCTCGCGGCCTACCACCTGGATGGGAGCGGCCATTCCTGCCGGGGACCGGACCAGAGCTTCAGCGGCGGCGCAGCGCTGGATTCACCGTGGAGCGGGCGATGCCTTACCTGCATTTCCGTTTGGTTGGGCCGCTGCTCCAACATCGCGGAGCTGTGGTTTGCAGAGCTTCCATCGGGGCCGGCGCTGAACAACATTGCGGAGTCCTGGGGTCCTTTACCGACGGCCGCCAGCGTTGCATCTCCGCCCAGCGCGGCCTATGGACTTCGGGAGCCGCGTACTCCTTTAGGAGGTGCCCGACTCGGATGTCCAAGCCGCTGAGGATGTCCTGCAGTCCCGACGCCGGACTTCCATCACCCCGACGAGCGGGCCTGAACATCGGGACGTCCGTAGAGGCGACAGCGGGGGGTTCGGGAGCCCCCCGACCAGGGGAGGACAAACTGGAGGATGACTGAATTTTTGGAGCCTTCCCTCTCAGTGGGATTTTGATCCCTCTGTGCATGGATGTCTGTGTTAAAAAAAACTATCGTGTTCTGTGCTCTTTCTTATTCGTATGACTGTATGGCGACCACACATTTAACTGTACCGATTGCTGCACGTGACAATTAAATGTATCTTTTATCTTGTATCAAAGAAAAGGGGACATTTTGACAAAGCAGAATGATCAGAACTTGTTCATACGGACGCACCATGCCTTGTTTTCGCCCGGGTCGGTGGTATGTTACCCTTCCACCTCAGTTGAAGGATTGTTCACACCCACCGCGTTATAGATCCCAGACTGTATGTACGAGGATAATATGAAACACCCCCAACAGAAAATATAACGTTTACGTATGCGCAAATCTTACCCGCCACGTGTGTAAATGTGACAGGGAAAATGAATTCAGGATAATCCGCTTGTTGGAATGGGACGGACTACGGGTGTACTAGCGTCGAGGTTACAGAAACTATAACATGCATAAAAAATTAAATGGTATATAAATGTGAATGTCATCATGATATGGGATTAACCTCCTGTAAGAACACCAAGCAATGTGTTGGCTTGACACAATAAATACAGCTCCTATAAGTCCCATCTCACCTTGGAGGGATACTCGTTCTCCATCACGCCGATCTACGGGTCAAGAGGCTTATTTATTCCCTACGATCTGTTCAGTGGATGGAAATTCAAGATTCCCGTGTGATGATAATTGGGGACGCATCCCCAAGTCCGGCGGATGGAGCAAGTCCTAGGGTTTCCGGTTGGCGGCGCGACTCACGTTGCGGCGGCCCCTGCAGCCTGTCTGTTTTGTTTTTTTGGTTTTTGGTCGAGTTAAATGCAGTTTCGTGTGTTATTTTATACTGTTTTTAGCTGTGTATATGTGGGGGGCGGGTGGATGGGGGAAACTTCTAAAATCTCCTCCCTGCACGAGAGAACCGACATTGTTCCTGTCGGGTCTCCGTTGTCGTTGGGGCCTAGTACCGCGGAGCGGCCTCCACCCGGAAAGACCTGGGGGTTCCAGTCGCGGAGCCTGCGGACTCCTCACCATCGTGGGACTGACCAGTCTCGGCGCGTGAGGACCGGTGGTGGCTCGCTGCTGCGGCCCGACTCCGGTGCCCGGAGGCTCCAGCCGCAGGCCCGGTGGACAGGAACATCGGGAGCTCCCGGATCGCTGGTGGAAGACCGCTTGAAGGAGCTCCCGCAACGCCACTTCTCCCGCCCGTGTCGCGGGGTTGTAACGATCCGGAGCGGGGCCTTACATCGCCCGGCGCGGCTTAACCGGTCGCGGGACATGCCAACGCCCGCCGGAGCTCCTACGTTGAGACATTAAGACCTAGAGCGGGGCCGTACATCGGCCGGTGCGGCCGTAACGGCCGTGGGACATACCATCGCTCGCTTGGGGCTTTAACATCGGGTGAAATATGGGACACAGGGGAGAGAAAATACTTTGCCTTTCATCACAGTGAGGAGGCGATTGTATATACATTGTGATGTATATTTGTGTGAATTGAATTGTTTGTATGTCTTGTAGAAATTGTTCTGTGTATATGGCTGTAGAAACAGTGTTTCGTTTGAGCATCATTGAGGTTCAAATGGCAATGAATTAATATTGTATATTGTATTGTATTGTAGTGTACACCAAAGAAGGCTATTACTTTTTAACAAACATAAAGGAAGTAATTTTTTGGTGACCCGGGGCATGACGGCGCCAAATAAAGTGGCAATTGGAATTCTCACTCCCACCACTATACCATGCCCAACTCAGTGGAGATCTGGTATTTCTCGACCAGATACTAAAATAATAAGAAGGGCAGTATCAAGAAAATTCTGCTCTAACTGGCTGGAGCCAGAGATGACAGGGAATAACGCAGGCCATTCTATCGGTTGAGGAATGCTGAGCGCCTTATCCTTTTTTTTTTTTTTTTTTTTAATTATGAAACTACTTTTATTCAAAAAATAAACATAAACATAGAGTATTAACACAATTAAAGACTGCCTATGCTGACAGTTTACAAACAAATGATCGTCAAATTAATAACATCAACGTCAGCTGGACCCACGAATGGCCGTTGAAGGTCGAGTGTTCCGTTTATCAACAAAACACTCGACCTTCAACGGCGACCAGTATTCATGGAAAGCCTCCAAAGTCCCCATGGACACCACGTGTTCCCTCTTAACACTTAAACAAAATTATCAAATTAAAATATTAACATACTTATCGATAATATATTCAACCTCCTGTGGTGACCAGCGTGCACAGAAGGCCTCCACCGTCCCCATGGACACCGCGTGTTCCTTTTCTAGGGACACGCGAGCTCGGACGTAACCCCGGAAAAGGGGCAGGCAGGTGACCGGTGTGCGGCCATCGACTGCCCGCTGCCTGGACCCGCGAATGGCCATCTTGGCCAGGCCCAGGAGCAGACCGACAGGGAGACCCACTCCTCCCTCCCATCCTTCCCCCCTCTGCACCGGATGCCCATAAATTAATAATGTTGGACTAAAATGTAGCCAAAACTTGAGGAGCAGCCCTTTCAGATATTCGAACAGTGGCTGCAACCTCTCACACTCTATGTGCACATGGAACACGGTCTTTACCTCACCGCAGAAATGACAAGCAGGGGAGGAGTCCGTGAACCGGCTCAAATACCTATTACAGGCCACGGCTTTGTGCAACACTGTCCACCCCAGGTCCCCGATGTAAAGGGGGAGGACTCCCTTGTAGAGAGACCTCCACTGGGGACCGCTCCCCTCGTCAGGTGGTAACACGGACCGCCAGGGTGTGTCTGGACGAAAGACGAGGGCGAGGAAGTGGAGAGTGTGCAGGAGCAGCCTGTACAGTACGCGCCTCTCCGCGTCACAGAACGGTACGCTGGGCATCTCGGAAAGGCGGCTCATGTTGCATGGGGCCGACTCTCGGGGAGGGACCCGGGCCTTGGGCCCTATGAACAATTCCGACTGAACGGGGGCAAGCTCGTCCGGAATCGTTCCATGCACACGTCTCTCCTCAACACCCACCATCACAGCCACGACACCCCCCTCCCCCTGAGGAGTAGGGCCGTGGCTGAAGGTGACCAAATTCCTGGCCTTCAAGAGGTCACGGTAAAAGCCAGGTAACTCCCGCCTAGCGCGTCGACTCATGCCCGCTAATGGGAGCCGTGAGCCCTCCTGAAGGCAGCGCCCCTGGCGTAAAAAATACGTCGCCAACACGTGCCATTTAGGAGGGTAGTCCGAGTAGATGTACCTCCGCAGGGTCCTGAGTCGGAGAGCCGCCACCTGGGTGCGAATACAGACCAGCGCCTGACCACCCTCCTCCAATGGGAGACTCAGAACCCCAGCAGAGACCCAGTGGTTCCTCTCGCCCCAGAAGAAGTTGACCAATCTCCTCTGTAACATGGTTATAAAATAAGCGGACGGGACCATAGTGGCCATCCGGTACCACAGCAGAGAGGCCACCAGCTGGTTAATAACTACAGCCCTGCCCCGGTAAGAGAGCACACCAAGTAGGCCGGACCAACGTCCCAGCCGGGCAATCACCTTCGCCTCCAGCTCCTGCCAGTTCGCCGGCCACCCCCTCTCATCGGGACTCAGGTAGACCCCCAGATAGAGGAGGTGCGTGGTATTCCACGCAAAACCTGCCATCTCCTCCGGCAGGGAGTCCACCTGCCACCTACCCACCAAGAGACCAGAACACTTCCCCCAGTTAATCTTGGCGGAGGAAGCAGCCGAGAAAACCTGCTGGCACTCACGCATCCTCCGCAGGTCAACAGGGTCGGTGAACATCAGAATTACATCGTCGGCGTAGTCCGAGAGGACCACCTCCATCCCCGGCACCGGTAAAGCCAGGCCTGTCAACCGTCTCCGGAGAAGGCACAGGAAAGGCTCAACACAGATGGAGTACAGCTGGCCGGACATGGGACATCCCTGACGAACACCCCTCTCAAAGAGAAAGGGGGCCAACAAAGAGCCGTTGACCTTAACAAGGCATTCTACAGCAGTATATAAAAGTCGAACCCAGGCCACAAATTGTGGTCCAAATCCGAACGCCTGCAGAGTCCCCAGAAGGTAATCATGCTCCACCCTGTCGAACGCCTTCTCCTGGTCGAGGGAGAGAAAGACGACCGACAGACCAGCTCCCTGGGTCAGATAGATCAGGTCCCGGACTAGATGAACATTGTCCTGGATGGACCGGCCCGGGACTGTGTACGACTGGTCAGGGTGGATCACCTGGGACAACACGGGACCCAGGCGATTCGCTAATGCCCGGGAAAAAACTTCATAGTCCGTGTTGAGGAGAGAGACCGGGCGCCAGTTCTTCAAAAGGCGGAGATCGCCCTTCTTGAGCAGCAGGACAACAACTGCCCTGCGCCACGAGAAGGGCATCTCCCCAGTCGCCAGGCTCTCCCCCAGGACCTTCATATAGTCACCCCCCAGGACATCCCAGAAGGCTCTAAGGTACTCCACGGTCAGCCCATCCAGCCCTGGAGACTTGCCCCCTTGAGCTGGTGCAGGGCACCAGTCATCTCCTCCAGAGTTAGGGGATCATCCAGGTGTTCAGCCACATCATTGCACACAGCAGGTAAGCCCTCCCACAGGACCTCTTGTGCCTCCCCACTCGATGTGCCTGCCGAGAACAGAGTCTTGTAGAAAGACCCAACCGAGGCACCAATGCTCTCTGGATCTGTGCCTTATCCTTGGGAGTCTCAGCTGGAGCTATGGATTAACAATCGAAATTTTCTTATATGTGGACAAAGTGTCCTGGAAATTATACACGGGGAACCATTAAGGAAATAAAAGAAGGACTGTCCAATATAAGGTTATTTCCATTAGAGAATCGACAGGCTCTGGATTACCTACTAGCGCGGGAAGGAGGTGTGCGTGCTATTGCAAAAGGAAAATGTATCATGGGAGTTGCGGACCGGACGGTTTGAGGGTGAGATACAAAACGTTTTAGATGGAATGAAGGAAGGACACTATTGGGTAACTGTGCGGATGGTATGAGTGGTTTGTAAATACGGTCATATGTCTTGCGATAATTGTACTGTGTTTGTTTGTTGGGATTCCCATTATCAAATGCATATTATGAAAGCTCATGCAGGCTATGGGAAGCATGGGTACTAATATGATACTGCTACAACATCTAGAAGTAGAAGATGAAAGCATCCCAAGGTTGAAGGATGAGGAAATTGAAAGGGTGGTAGATGTGCAAGTTGAGAAATAATTGTTAGAAGACGAATGAATTATAATGAATAAAATGGAGATAGACCAGTGGTATGAAGCCCAGAATAGTTGAGCACCGTAAGAGCTAGGTTATAGATAATAGCAGAGGAGTCGGGAGCAGCAGTGGTGTCAACCAGCCAGCCTGTCGACCTACGCCGTAAGGGTTTTGGGGGCTATGAAGAATCACAATGTTATGAATAAACTTGGATGATTAATACGCCACTCCTGATGAGTCTCTACTGTGTTATTATCCTAACAGTTTTCACGAAATGACAAAACGGGGAATGAGAAAATAGTGTATAATAAGACCGCTCAGATAATAAAAGTAAGCAATGTCGTTATTTTTAATGCTGCAAGAGAGAGAGCTTAAGCGTTTCACAAACACATGGCAGAACCAGAGTACAAAGACCTTCACACACACAGGGCACAGATGGTTTATCAAAATATGAAATAGCTAATCTAAACATGCGTAGCCCAAACACAGAATTCACTGTTGTTATCGAGGCCGTGTGTATGGCTCTGGGGCAGTTACAAAGCCGCAAGGAATGTACCTTGTCTAAACTTGGAGTGAACAGAAGTTTTAATTTGTACAATCTTGTATTCAAAAGTAGTTTACCAGTGGGGCCCCTTTCTCAGGTCGCTAGCCATTTGGTCACAGGCCATTTGCTATTTCTTTATGACACATTTCTGAGCTCTGGTATAACATGATAGGCTCAGTGTTTATGACTGTTTATACTATGTCAAAGACAACAAGGCTGGAAAGTTGGTACGTTCTGTTTATGCCCTGTGTATTGCCCTGATTCCACAGAGGGCAGTGGAGGCCAAGTCACTGGATGGATTTAAGAGAGAGTGAGATAGAGCTCCAGGGGCTAGTGGAGTCAAGGGAAATTTGGAGACGACAGGCACGGATTATTGATAGGGGATGATCAGCAACGACCACAGTGAATGGCGGTGCTGGCTCGATGGGCTAAATGGCCTCCTCCTGCACCTATTTTCAATGTTTCTATGTTACTATGTTTCTATGTTTCTATGTGATTCAGTATTTTGCTACGTTGAATTATACTTAAATTGGGATAAGAGATAAGACATGTGTGGAAGGGAGCAGGGTCGCCCGAAGGGAAAAGGTTTTCGGGTGAGGGTTATGTGAAATTTGTATACGTATGACTTTTTATGTTCATAGAAAACTGAAAAGGCAATTTTGCTCTGACATAGTGCTGATTGTGGTCTGTAGCTGTAGCATTCTAATTGCTTTGTGTAACCATATAACCATAAAACGATATAACAATTACAGCACGGAAACAGGCCATCTCGACCATTCTAGTCCGTGCCGAACACATAATCTCCCCTAGTCCCATATACCTGCGCTCGGACCATAACCCTCCATTCCTTTCCCATCCATATAACTATCCAATTTATTTTAAAATGATAAAAACGAACCTGCCTCCACCACCTTCACTGGAAGCTCATTCCACACAGCTACCACTCTCTGAGTAAAGAAGTTCCCCCTCATGTTACCCCTAAACTTCAGTCCCTTAATTCTCAAGTCATGTCCCCTTGTTTGAACCTTCCCTACTCTCAGTGGGAAAAGCTTTTCCACGTCAACTCTGTCTATCCCTCTCATCATTTTAAAAACCTCTATCAAGTCCCTCCTTAACCTTCTGCGCTCCAAAGAATAAAGCCCTAACTTGTTCAACCTTTCTCTGTAACTTAGTTACTGAAACCCAGGCAACATTCTAGTAAATCTCCTATGTACTCTCTCTATTTTGTTGACATCCTTCCTATAATTAGGCGACCAAAATTGTACACCATACTCCAGAATTTGCCTCACCAATGCCTTGTACAATTTTAACATTACATCCCAACTTCTATACTCAATGCTCTGATTTATAAAGGCCAGCACACCAAAAGCTTTCTTTACCACCCTATCTACATGAGATTCCACTTTCAGGGAACTGTGCACAGTTATTCCCAGATCCCTCAGTTCACCTACATTCTTCAATTCCCTACCATTTATCATGTACGTCCTATTTTGATGTGTCCTGCCAAGATGTAGCACCTCACACTTATCAGCATTAAACTCCATCAGGCATCTTTCAGTCCACTCTTCCAACTGGCATAAATATCTCTGTAGACTTTGAAAATCTACGTCATTATCCACAACCCCACCTATCTCAGTATCATTTGCATACTGACTAATCCAATTTACCACACCATCGTCCAGATCACTGATGTACATGACAAACAACAGTGGAACCAACACAGATCCCTGTGGCACCCCACTCGTCACTGGCCTCCAACCTGACAAACAACCATCCACCATTACACTCTGGCATCTCCCATTCAGCCACTGTTGAATCCATCTTGCTACTCCACCATTAATACCCAACCATTGAACATTCTTAACCAACCTTCCATGAGGAACCTTGTCAAAGTCCTTACTGAAGTCCATATACACAACATCCACTGCTTTACCCTCATCAATTTCCCGAGTAACATCTTCAAAAAATTCAAGAAGATTAGTTAAACATGACCTTCCAGGCACAAATCCATGTTGACTGTTCCTAATCAGACCCTGTTTATCCAGATGCTTATATATATTATCTCTAAGTATTCTTTCCATTAATTTGCCCACCACTGACGTCAAACTAACAGGTCTATAATTGCTAGGTTTACTCTTAGACTCTTATACTCAAATCCTTTTACTGTGAATGCTAACCTGCCAATCGCTTTCTTCACTGCCTTCTGCAACTGCATGCCTACTTTCAATGACTGGTGTATCATGATACCCAGGTCTCGTTGCATCTCCGCTTTTCCTAATCGGCCACCATTGAGATAACAGTCTACTTTCCTGTCTTGGACGTCACAATGGATAACCACACATTTATCCACATTATACTGCATCTGCCATGCATTTGTTCACTCACCCAGCCTATCCAAGTCATCTTGCAGCCTCCTAGCATCCTACTCATAGCTAACACTGCCCCACCCCCCACTCCCCCAGCTTCGCGTCATCCGCAAACTTGGAGATATTGCATTCAATTCCCTCTTCCAAATCATTAATATATATTGTAAATAGATGGGGTCCCAGCACTGAGCCTTGCGGTACTACCCTAGTCACTGCCTGCCATTCTGAAAAGGACCCGGTAACTCCTAATATTTGCTTCCTGTCTGCCAGCCAGTTCTCTATCCACATCAATACTGAACCCCCAATACCATATAACCAAATAACCATATAACAATTACAGCACGGAAACAGGCCATCTCGACCCTTCTAGTCCGTGCCGAACACATAATCTCCCCTAGTCCCATATACCTGCGCTCAGACCATAACCCTCCATTCCTTTCCCATCCATATAACTATCCAATTTATTTTAAAATGATAAAAACGAACCTGCCTCCACCACCTTCACTGGAAGCTCATTCCACACAGCTACCACTCTCTGAGTAAAGAATTTCCCCCTCATGTTACCCCTAAACTTCAGTCCCTTAATTCTCAAGTCATGTCCCCTTGTTTGAATCTTCCCTACTCTCAGTGGGAAAAGCTTTTCCACGTCAACTCTGTCTATCCCTCTCATCATTTTAAAAACCTCTATCAAGTCCCCCCTTAACCTTCTGCGCTCCAAAGAATAAAGCCCTAACTTGTTTAACCTTTCTCTGTAACTTAGTTGCTGAAACCTAGGCAACATTTTAGTAAATCTCCTCTGTACTCTCTCTATTTTGATGACATCCTTCCTATAATTAGGCGACCAAAATTGTACACAATACTCCAGAATTGGCCTCACCAATGCCTTGTACAATTTTAACATTACATCCCAACTTCTATACTCAATGCTCTGATTTATAAAGGCCAGCACACCAAAAGCTTTCTTTACCACCCTCTCTACATGAGATTCCACTTTCAGGGAACTGTGCACAGTTATTCCCAGATCCCTCTGTTCACCTACATTCTTCAATTCCCTACCATTTACCATGTACGTCCTATTTTGATTTGTCCTGCCAAGATGTAGCACCTCACACTTATCAGCATTAAACTCCATCTGCCATCTTTCAGCCCACTCTTCCAACTGGCATAAATCTATCTGTAGACTTTGAAACTCTACTTCATTACCCGCAACCCCACCTATCTTAGTATCATCTGCATACTTACTAATCCAATTTACCACACCATCGTCCAGATCATTGATGTACATGACAAACAACAGTGGACCCAACACAGATCCCTGTGGCACCCCACTCGTCACTGGCCTCCAACCTGACAAACCACCATCCACCATTACTCTCTGGCATCTCCCATTCAGCCACTGTTGAATCCATCTTGCTACTCCACCATTAATACCCAACCATTGAACCTTCTTAACCAACCTTCCATGAGGAACCTTGTCAAAGGCCTTACTGAAGTCCATATACACAACATCCACTGCTTTACCCTCATCAATTTCCCGAGTAACATCTTCAAAAAATTCAAGAAGATTAGTTAAACATGACCTTCCAGGCACAAATCCATGTTGACTGTGTGCTTTACCGTGTGCTTTAATTCTGTATACTAATCTCTTATGTGGGACCTTGTCGAAAGCCTTCTGAAAGTCCAGATATAACACATCCACTGGTTCTCCCTTATCCACTCTACTAGTTACATCGTCGAAAAACGATATAAGCTTCGTCAGACATGATTTACCTTTCATAAATCCATGCTGAGTTTGTCCAATGATTTCACCACTTTCCAAATGTGCTGCTATCCCATCTTTAAAACTGACTCTAGCAGTTTCCCCGCTACTGATGTTAGACTAACTGGTCTGTAATTTCCCGTTTTCTCTCTCTCTCCCTTTTAAAATTTGGGGTTACATTAGTGTAGATGGTTTATGCATGCAACCTATAATGTAGCTACCTCATCACCACTAACCACGCCCCATAATATTAGTGTAACTGTGGTATTCTCCCTTTGTTTCCTCCCACTTGGTCCCGGTAGCCTGAAGGCTGGATGCAGTCAGTGCTGGGACGTGTGTGCCATGTGCTATAATAAACTCTTAGTAAAGGTTACAGTGTGTCAGCAAAAACCTTTACATGGTGTCAGATAGATAAACTCGCGCCTCCCGTTTACCGGTTTTCTTTTATTTGTCCCCTGAGTGCCCAGTGCTGGGTTTCCTTTGATATGGCATCCTCATGCCGAAAGCCATCTCCACTTGTCTTTGACGCTGACTGCGGAGCGATGGTCGACTTTTATGATGGATTACACTCACTTCGTCAATATTGCGCACCGGAATGTCCCAGCCGCGGTCAAAGCCTCACTCCTGCTCAACCTGGCCGGTCCCGACGCAATGAAGAGAGCTCAGGCTTTCGTCTACGATCCAGCAGTCCTGGATGACAACTGCCAGCCTGTCGAGCTAGCTGAATCTGCCGATGACCCGGTATGTCTTTTGCGCAAGTTTGCAGAGATTTGCGACCTGCCCTCCAACCGCCTATTGGAGCGGGCTAGGTTTTTCCCACGGAAGCAGCAGCCGGACGAACCTGTCGAGTGTTTCATCGCTGACCTGCGCTACCTTGCTCAGCGGTGCCGTTTTGAGACCATGCGCGACCAGCTCACCATGGACATTCTCGTCACTGGCATGCTCGACCAGAAACTACGTGCCGACTTGATGCAACGGCCTGACCTACCCATGACTCAAGCAATGCATGCGTGCCGCATCGCCGAAGTGGTTACCCCTCCGCATGGGCAGAGGGGATCTGACAGCCGAGCCATAAATCTGACTGGTGTTGCTGGACAACGACGTATGCAGGGCAACTTTCGCCCTCCTACGCGGCCCGTTCGTACATTTCGGGACCCGCGCTCTCAGAAGTGTCCAAACTGTAATTATGTTCATCCCATGGAGTCACAGTACCCAGCTCTTGGAAAATCTTGCAATTTCTGTAAAAAAATGAACCACTTTGCAGCTGCCTGCCGGTCCCGTGGGAATGTGCCCTCAGCTCCTTGACAATTCCTAAACAACCTTCAGCAAGTTGATAGTGAGATCGATTCTCAGTCCTCTGTCGACACTGCCCCCAGCTCTGAGCTCAGCTATTCCATGGGAGATGCACGTGGTTACACTCTCCTCCACAGCCGATCTCGCCTCCCCGATCCATCTGTGCTCATTACCGTGAACAATAATCCTTCTCTGCGAAGCTGGATACGGGGGCAAAAGTGAACGTAATGTCAATATCACTGTTTCACAAGATAAGAAATAATGAGCTGTTGACTGCAGATCGCTCTGTTTTGCGTGCCTATGGGGGAGAGGAGCTAACACCTGTGGAGAGGGCGACCTTCCATTGCGTGCTACAGAAATCATCCCGTGACCTGTCGTTCTTTATTCTGGATTGCGACTGTGTAACTCTACTGAGCAACCAGGCCTGCCAGGATCTTGGTCTGGTGTCCTTCGACCGTACGGTCCACGAGGTGCAAGCAGTGATGGATCCACTATCCGAGTACCCGTACCTGTTCGACGACAAGTTGGGGAAGCTGCCGCTAGTGTATAAAATCGCAACAGACCTCTCCGTGGTGCATGTGATCCGCCCACCTCACAGAGTGTCGTTCGCCATGAAGGGCAAGGTGGAGGCCATGCTGAAGAATATGGTTAACATGGGAATGCTGGAGGCTTTCAGGGATCCCACCGAATGGGTCTCCACCATGGTCGCCACAATGAAGAAAGGGAAGAATGAAATACGGGTATGCATCAACCCTAAGGACTTGAATCTGGCGATTAAACGGCCCCACTACCCTATGAGGACTGTTGAAGATGTTGCCGCCCAGGTCGGACAAACCACGGTGGTTTCCGTCCTCGATGCCAGGAGTTCATTTTGGCAAATACCCCTAGAGAAAAGTTCCTCGGACTTGACCACATTCGGTACGCCCTTTGGCAGGTTAACATTTTTGCGGATGCCGTTCGGCATCAACTCCGCCAGTGAGGTATTCCAGCGTTCTATGGAACAATTGTTTGCAGGTCTGCCCTGCGCGATTATTGTGGGCGACATTCTGGTCTATGGAAGGGATGTGGCTGAACCTGACCGCCGCCTCCGACAGATTCTGGACCGCGCACGTCAGATCAATCTACATCTGAACCAGCCAAAATGCAGGTTCCGGGTGCCTGAGGTCCCATATGTTGGCCACATTTTCACGGCTCACGGGTTAAAGCCCGACCCGCAAAAGACCAGCGCCATCTCAGAGCTGCCTGCCCCGACAGATGTTACCAGTCTACAGCGCTTCCTGGGTATGGTCAACTACCTGGGCAAGTTTATCCCTGACCTCAGCGAGTTGAGCGCACCCCTGAGACAACTTACTAAAAAGGACATTGCTTGGTCATAGTTTCCACACCACCAGCATGCGTTCGACCTACTAAAGACGAAGCTGATCAGCACACGTACTCTGAAGTTTTTGATTTACTACGTCCGGTCGTGGCTACGTGCGATGCTTCTCGTTTTGGACTAGGTGCTGCTTGCCTGCAGCCCCATGATGGTGGTTCGCTGCAGCCTATCTCTTATGCCTCCAGGACCATGACGGACACAGAGCAGCGCTATGCGCAGATAGAGAAGGAGCTGCTGGCGGTGGTGTTCGCTTGTTCAAAGTTTAAGGACTTCCTCTTTGGCACCAGGTTCACTGTTGAGACAGATCACCAACCCCTGGTGACGATCCTTAGCAAGCCTATACACAGCGCCCCATCCAGGCTACAGCGGATGATGCTGCAGCTACAGCGGTTTGACTTTAAAATCGTATATAAGAGGGGTACCGAGATGCATCTGGCTGACGCGCTGTCCCGGGCCCCCCGGACCTCATGCGACCAGCACCCCTTCGAGCAGGCAGACCTACAGGTACTGAACGTAAACTTCGTCCCTTCCAAGCAGCTCCAGTGCCTGGTTGAGCACACCGCTAACGACCCCGACCTGCAACAGCTTGCTGCTGTCATCAAGCGCGGGTGCCCTACCAAACGGACTTTATTGCCTGCTGGCGTCCACCCCTTTTTCCTGGTTCGCGATGAGTTGGTCCACCGGGACGGTAATATTATCAAGGGACACAAGGTGGTCGTCCCTGCCTCGCTGCATGGTTTGTACTTCAACGCTGCCCACATGGGGCATCCCGGGGCAGATGCCACTATCTCGCATGCCCAGGAACAATATTATTGGCCGGGCATGGCAAAGTACATCAAGGCCAGGGTGGCCTCCTGTCCGGACTGCAACTCTCTTGCCCCGCATCAGCAGCCACAGCCGCTTCTACAACAGCCTGCCCCTGACATGCCCTGGTCTTAACTGGCTGCCGATATTTTCGACTGGTGTGGGAAGCAGTACCTTGTGTTGGTCGACTCCTACTCAAATTGGTTCGAGGTGGACGTTCTCCCTGCCATCACCTCCGAGATGGTAATCAGTAAGCTACGCCGTCATTTTGCCACGGTTGGTTACCCTGTTCGGTTGCAGACCGACAACGGCCGCCAGTTCACTAGTGCCGAATGTCAAGCTTTCGCTGCGAAGTGGAACTTCAATCATTTCACCAGCAGCCCGGAGTACCCGCAGAGCAATGGACTGGCTGAACGGGCGGTCCGCAGTGCAAAGCACTTGCTTGAACAATCCCGTCTCTCCAACGGTGATTTCTAGCAGGGTCTGTTGACCCTTCGGAATATTTCCAGGGACAGTACAATGCGATCCCCTGCCCTACGCCTCATGTCCCGCGTTATTCGCCCTCCGATGCCGATCGCCCAGCAGTCCCTGATGCCCAAAGTCCTGCAGCCTACTAGTGTCCAGCAACGAATTGCTCAGAAGCACGAAATCCAGCGCCGCTCGCATGACTAGTCCTGCCGCTACCTATCCCCACTGCTGCCTGGCCAGGTCGTCCGTTTGCAGACGTCTACCGGCTTTTCCCGACTGGCCACCGTGGTCGGGGTCGACAGTTCGCCACGGTCCTACCTGGTGGATTTTCAGGGGACTATCTACCGGCGCAGCCGCCAGCAGCTGTTGGCGGTCAACGAGCCCAAACCACCTCCTGCGATTCCGTATACCCCTCCATCGCGTGTCGAGCCTTCTTCCACTAACTTACCCTCTGCTCCCTACATGCCCCGGTCGGTCCGTTTGCCTCGGTCTCCTCCCCCTGCTCTTCCAGGGTTCGCTTCTCCGGCCCTGCCGTCCCCTGTCAGGTCTTCTCTCTCTCAGAATTCTGCTCATTCAACCCCTTCTGTTTCACCTGGTTCACCTGTGCCTCTCGGTTCCCCTTTCAAGCTTGGGTCTCCACCTGCCTTCTCTCTCCCTCCTGTTCCTGTTCCTGTCCCTCCTCCAATTCTTTCGGGTGGGGAGGGTGAGGGTACTGTGCGCACTCGCTCGGGTCGGATTGTCAAACCTCCGGCTCGATACGGAGAGTTGGTTTAGCCTTGCCATTACCGTAACTTGTTTAATTTGTAAGGGGAAGGATGTAGATGGTTTATTCATGCAACCTATAATGTAGCTACCTCATCACCACTAACCACGCCCCATCATATTAGTATAACTGTGGTATCCTCCCTTTGTTTCCTCCCACTTGGTCCCGGTACGCCTGACGGCTGGATGCAGTCAGTGCTGGGACGTGTGTGCCATGTGCTATAATAAACTCTTAGTAAAGGTTACAGTGTGTCAGCAATCACTCCTTTATAATTAGCTACCCTCCTATCCGCAGGAACTACTCCAGAATCTAAAGAGTTTTGAAAAATTATCATTAATGCATCCACTATTTCTGGGGCTACTTGTCGGTGGGGGCGCTGCAATGGCGGCAACCCTGTCAGCAGCGCGTTAGTTTTTCAATTGTTTTATTTTTTTAGTATGTTTTAAAGTATGTTTGTAATGTTTGTTTGTGTGTTTTGCGTGGTGGGTGGTGTGGGGGGGGGGGGGGGGGGGGGTGGTAAGGGAGAAACCGTTTCGGTCGCCTCCTCCATGGAGAGGCGACTTTTTCCTGGTCGCCTCCCCGTGGCCTAACAGCAAGAATCGGCGCGGCCTTTCCCGGAAACGCGCTCGGGACTTCAGCGGCGGGCGCAGCGTTGACTCTCGGCGTGGAGCGGATGAGCCCTCGCTGGGGCTCGCTGGAGGGGAGCGCTCCGTTTCGCTGGCCCGGGGCAGCCGGCAGCCTGAAGCCGCGGTCTGCACAGCTCCAGCTGGCGTGGCCTCTACAGCCCGGGATCCCTCGTGGGGGACCCGGGGGAAGAAGTGCCAACTTCTACCGCGGGCCCGGCGTGAACTTACCATCACCCCTGGAGGGGAGCTTCGACCGCCGACCCTGCAGTCTGCGGTGCTTCTGTCTGCGGCGCGGCGGGGACTTTAAATCTTCGACCGCCGCGCTGCGGCCTACACCAACTTAAAGCTGCGGTCTCCGGTGGGGAAGAGCCGACTCTGGACTTACCTGGACGTGTACCCTGTCCTTTTACCATCTGGACGCCCGCAGCAACGGCTGCGGTGGGTTGAGGTCCCGACCACGGGGGAAAATGGAGGAGGACTGGCCAAATTGTGTGCTTTCCACCACAGTGATGAATGCTGTGGTGGATGTTTATGTTACATTTTTATTGTGTTTTTGTGAGTGTTCTTTATAATTGTACCGCTGCTGACATATTCATTTCACGCACTTATGTGCAATGTGACAAATACACCGTATTGTATTGTACTTCCTTAAGTACTTTGGGATGCAGCCTATCTGGCCCTGGGGATTTATCGGCCTTTAATCCATTCAATTTACCTAACACCACTTCCCGGCTAATCTGGATTTCATTCTGTTCCTCCATCTCATTTGACCCCCGGTCCCCTGCTGTTTCCGGCAGATTATTTAAGTCTTCCTTAGTGAAGACAGAACCAAAGTATTTATTCAATTGGTCTGCCATGTCCTTGTTCCCCATGATCAATTCACCTGTTCTGATTGTAAGGGACCTACATATGTTTTAACTAATCTTTTTCTCTTCACATATCTATAAAAAGGTTGCAGTCAGTTTCTATGTTCCCTGACAGTTTTCTTTCATAATCTATTTTCCCTTGTCAACATGAAGCTGTATCTGAGCTTGGCAAGGAACACTTATCGTCAACCAAATTGGAAAATTATATGACCCCTGTGTGCATGGAGTTAGGAGGTGTGTGTGATTAGAATGAACTTACAAATCTTTGTATACGTTGTAAGGATAAGGACAACTTATATATTTAATGTTTGTAATACATAGGTAATTATGTTTAACTATTTAATTTGTAGTGAGTCCAGTTGTGAAGTGTATTGTGTGTTAATTAACATTGTATATATTCGACCTTGTTTAGATCTGTAGTTTTAGAAATAACTTTATTTCCGAGGATGGGAACATGTGTCTTGTTTATTTAAATTGTGTGATCTCTGCAGGATATGTATCTTTTATGTTTTGAGGGGTGGTCTATGAAAATTGAGTCCACTTTTCTGTGGTTTCACTTTGTTGAAATGAAATGATTCTAAACAAAGTAGGTAAAAACCACGAGGCAAAGATGGATTAGTAAGTATGCAGATTATACTAAGATAGGCGGTGTTGTGGATAATGGAGTAGATTTTCAAAGGCTACAACTGATTTAGGCCATTTAGTAGAGTGGGCTGAAATATGGCAGATGGAGTTTAATGCTGATAAGTTTGAGGTGCTACATCTGGACAGGACAAATCAAAATAGGACGTGCATGGTAAATGGCAGCGAATTGAGGAATGCAGTTGAACAGAGGTATGTATGATTAACTGTGCATAGTTCCCTGAAGGCGGAATCTCATGCAAATAGGGTGACAAAGAAAGCTTTTGGTGTGCTGGACTTTATAAATCTGAGCATTGAGTATAGACTTTGGGATGTAATGTTAAAATTGTACAAAGCATTGGTGAGGCCAATTTTGGTACATGGTGTACCATTTTTTTGGCCAAATTATACGAAAGATGTCAACAAAATAGAGAGAGTACAGAGGAGATTTTACTTCGGAGTCACGTGAGTGACTACGTGAAGAACCCCGCCAGGCCGCATGCGTGTAAATATCGCTTTCACGCTTGCGAAACGACAGGCGGGGTGGAGCGTTCCCCCGCAGCGGTAAGTTTGAAACCGCGACCTGCAGGTAAGTGATTTACTCAGCGGTAGTGTTTGTCCCCGCGCTGTTTTTACACAGGGGTGGAAGCTGGACAAAATAGTGTCCACAAGTGCTGCGAGTGAAGCTGGCTGGGGAGGACCGCGAAGTTGCTGGAGCCAGCAGCAGCTGAAGGCATAAGCCCCGTAGGTGGGATCAGCTGTGCCGACTGTTGGTCCCGCGCCGGCCAGAACACCACGGCCGGGCGGGATACTATTCAGAATGGGGCCGTCGACTTTGACAAGTCGAAACGGCAGGAGCTGGGGGTGCAGGAAACGTTCCCCCGTAGCGACAGTTTAAACCTGGAACTGCAGGTAATTGAAAATGCCTTCTTTATTCTCCCCATACTGTTTCACAGGTGGGGAAACATGGAGAGCTGTGCAAACAACGGCAGGTTTTAAGCCCGGACCTGCAGGTAAGTGATACTGCAGTCTTTATTGTTCCCATACTGTTCTACAGGTGGGGGAAAGATGCACAAGGCACAGCTGTCGACCAGAGCTGCGACAAACCTGGCGGGGGAAGACCGCGGAGTTGCGGACGCCTGCAGCGGCCGGCGGCACAGGAATCACCCGTAAGGGAACAGCTGTGCCCGTCTTCGCCCCCGCACGGGCCAGATTAAACACTGCGTCTGGGCGGGAAGGCAAGAAGAAAACCAAAAGAGTCGTTGACTGATGAGTCCGACTTTTGGCACCCAGCGACCGTGAGCGCGGGAGCCGGTTGGAGCGGCTTATGGAGCCGAGCTCCAACATGAAAAAGAAAGTTTCATGCAGTTTCATACCATTTCAAGCAGGGTGCAAGGCCACCGAATTCAAGTGCAGTTTCATACCACTTCAAGCAGTTGGCAAGACCAGCAAATTCAAATGCAGTTTCATACCATTTAAATTAAATGTTATGAAACGGCATTTGAATTTGGTGGGCTTGCAGCCTGCATAACATGGTATGAAACTGCATTTGAATTTGGTGGCCTTGCACCCTGCTTGAAGTGGCATGAAGCAATCATCACAATAGCTTGTTGGATATGGATCAACGGACTCTGTATGGTACATGCTCGTAAATTAGTAAAACAAATGTTCTTCTTTAAGTACTGTTGTTTCTGGGATGGGGGTGACATAACAAATAACCTACATGTTATATTTTGTCATAATGTGGCTGAAACAATGACATATTTTGTGATAGAAAGATACAACTGAGTTTGGGCAAGATATTACCGTGCAACATTCTGTATGTCTAATAGATATTGTGAAATGGAACTCAGAAATTATGGTAGGATTACATAAAACTACAATTCAAAGGTGATGAATATACAGAGTATTCTTATTTCCATCATGAACATTCAGTAGTGATATATGACACCTGGTCCTAGTACGGTAAACATACTACGGTATGACTATGTGATAAAAAGTATCACATTTTTACATCCTGAGTATATTTTACATGTGGACATTTTTCAACATGTTGAAAAATCTTCATTAGTTACCGCGTTTCCCGAGTACCTGCCGTTAGCGCTAAGAAATGGCATGTTGGCCTTTATAACAAGAGGAATAGAATATTGGAGCAAAGAGCTCATTCTGCAGTTGTTCAGAGCCCTAGTGAGACCACACGTGGTGTATTGTGTGCAGTTTTCGTCCCCTAATTTTAGGAAGGTCATTGTTGCTATTGGGGGAGTGCATTTTCAGAGCGTGTGGGTAGTCTGTCCAGAGGTAAAGTTGCAGGGGGGCAGGAGGGTTCAGATGGAGGGGGTCGACCGGGGATCATCCAGCTCAAGAGCGAGTCCGTGGCCGGTGGAGCTTATTTCATATGTCAGGGCGAGTAACTTCAATTGATCCCTTGTTCGCGCTGACACAGGGGTAAGCTCCATCGCCCGCTGTGATGGTATCCATCACCCGCTGACCCACTCCGCTCTATGATCTGGAACATGGACCCGTTGCAGTTCGCATACCGTCCGAACAGATCCACGGA